>NW_026776650.1:0-39824 GCF_030936135.1 Gavia stellata | reverse complement strand
TAGTGGGAGATGAGGACCAGCAAGAGCTTTCAGGGCTGGCACCTTTAGTGTAGGAGCAAGCGCTGGACGTTCGCAATTTCGGTGTTGAGCTCTGACGTGAATAAGCGAGAGGAAGCGATGAGACATCTGGACCTTTGCGTGTCTAAACAAGTTCAGAGACCAAGTGTTTGTGGTTCGGTTTAGAGGTTACCAGTGGGAGATGAGGACCAGCAAGAGCTTTCAGGGCTGGCACCTTTACTGTAGGAGCAATCGCTGGACGTTCGCAATTTCGGTGTTGAGCTCTGACGTGAATTAGCGAGAGGAAGCGTTGATACGTCTGGACCTTTGCGTGTCTAAACAAGTTCAGAGCACAAGTGTTTGTGGTTCGTTTGAGAGATTACCAGTGGGAGATGAGGACCAGCAAGAGCTTTCAGGGCTGGCACCTTTAGTGTAGGAGCAATCGCTGGACGTTCGCAATTTCGGTGTTGAGCTCTGACGTGAATTAGCGAGAGAAAACGGTGAGACGTCTGGACCTTTGCGTGTCTAAACAAGTTCAGAGCCCAAGTGTTTGTGGTTCTGTTTAGAGGTTACCAGTGGGAGACGAGGACCAGCAAGAGCTTTCAGGGCTGGCACCTTTAGTGTAGGAGCAATCGCTGGACCTTCGCAATTTCGGTGTTGAGCTCTGACGTGAATTAGCGAGAGGAAGCGATGATACGTCTGGACCTTTGCGTGTCTAAACAAGTTCAGAGACCAAGTGTTTGTGGTTCGGTTTAGAGGTTACCAGTGGGAGATGAGGACCAGCAAGAGCTTTCAGGGCTGGCACCTTTAGTGTAGGAGCAATCGCTGGACGTTCGCAATTTCGGTGTTGAGCTCTGACGTGAATTAGCGAGAGGAAGCGATGATACATCTGGACCTTTGTGTGTGTAAACAAGTTCAGAGCCCAAGTGTTTGTGGTTCGGTTTAGAGGTTACGAGTGGGAGATGAGGACCAGCAAGAGCTTTCAGGGCTGGCACCTTTAGTGTAGGAGCAATCGCTGGACGTTCGCAATTTCGGTGTTGAGCTCTGACGTGAATAAGCGAGAGGAAGCGATGAGACATCTGGACCTTTGCGTGTCTAAACAAGTTCAGAGACCAAGTGTTTGTGGTTCGGTTTAGAGGTTACCAGTGGGAGATGAGGACCAGCAAGAGCTTTCAGGGCTGGCACCTTTAGTGTAGGAGCAATCGCTGGACGTTCGCAATTTCGGTGTTGAGTTCTGACGTGAATTAGCGAGAGGAAGCGATGAGACATCTGGACCTTTGCGTGTCTAAACAAGTTCAGAGCACAAGTGTTTGTGGTTCGTTTGAGAGATTACCAGTGGGAGATGAGGACCAGCAAGAGCTTTCAGGGCTGGCACCTTTAGTGTAGGAGCAATCGCTGGACGTTCGCAATTTCGGTGTTGAGCTCTGACGTGAATTAGCGAGAGAAAACGGTGAGACGTCTGGAGCTTTGAGTGTCTAAACAAGTTCAGAGCCCAAGTGTTTGTGGTTCTGTTTAGAGGTTACCAGTGGGAGACGAGGACCAGCAAGAGCTTTCAGGGCTGGCACCTTTAGTGTAGGAGCAATCGCTGGACGTTCGCAATTTCGGTGTTGAGCTCTGACGTGAATTAGCGAGAGGAAGCGATGATACGTCTGGACCTTTGCGTGTCTAAACAAGTTCAGAGCCCAAGTGTTTGTGGTTCGGTTTAGAGGTTACCAGTGGGAGATGAGGACCAGCAAGAGCTTTCAGGGCTGGCACCTTTAGTGTAGGAGCAATCGCTGGACGTTCGCAATTTCGGTGTTGAGCTCTGACGTGAATTAGCGAGAGGAAGCGATGAGACGTCTGGACCTTTGCGTGTCTAAACAAGTTCAGAGCCCAAATGTTTGTGGTTCGTTTTAGAGGTTACCAGTGGGAGATGAGGACCAGCAAGAGCTTTCAGGGCTGGCACCTTTAGTGTAGGAGCAATCGCTGGACGTTCGCAATTTCGGTGTTGAGCTCTGACGTGAATTAGCGAGAGGAAGCGATGATACGTCTGGACCTTTGCGTGTCTAAACAAGTTCAGAGCCCAAGTGTTTGTGGTTCGTTTTAGAGGTTACCAGTGGGAGATGAGGACCAGCAAGAGCTTTCAGGGCTGGCACCTTTAGTGTAGGAGCAATCGCTGGACGTTCGCAATTTCGGTATTGAGCTCTGACGTGAATTAGCGAGAGGAAGCGATGAGACGTCTGGACCTTTGCGTGTCTAAACAAGTTCAGAGCCCAAGTGTTTGTGGTTCGTTTTAGAGGTTACCAGTGGGAGATGAGGACCAGGAAGAGCTTTCAGGGCTGGCACCTTTAGTGTAGGAGCAATCGCTGGACGTTCGCAATTTCGGTGTTGAGCTCTGACGTGAATTAGCGAGAGGAAGCGATGAGACGTCTGGACCTTTGCGTGTCTAAACAAGTTCAGAGACCAAGTGTTTGTGGTTCGTTTTAGAGGTTACCAGTGGGAGATGAGGACCAGCAAGAGCTTTCAGGGCTGGCACCTTTAGTGTAGGAGCAAGCGCTGGACGTTCGCAATTTCGGTGTTGAGCTCTGACGTGAATAAGCGAGAGGAAGCGATGAGACATCTGGACCTTTGCGTGTCTAAACAAGTTCAGAGACCAAGTGTTTGTGGTTCGGTTTAGAGGTTACCAGTGGGAGATGAGGACCAGCAAGAGCTTTCAGGGCTGGCACCTTTACTGTAGGAGCAATCGCTGGACGTTCGCAATTTCGGTGTTGAGCTCTGACGTGAATTAGCGAGAGAAAACGGTGAGACGTCTGGACCTTTGCGTGTCTAAACAAGTTCAGAGCCCAAGTGTTTGTGGTTCTGTTTAGAGGTTACCAGTGGGAGACGAGGACCAGCAAGAGCTTTCAGGGCTGGCACCTTTAGTGTAGGAGCAATCGCTGGACCTTCGCAATTTCGGTGTTGAGCTCTGACGTGAATTAGCGAGAGGAAGCGATGATACGTCTGGACCTTTGCGTGTCTAAACAAGTTCAGAGCCAAGTGTTTGTGGTTCGGTTTAGAGGTTACCAGTGGGAGATGAGGACCAGCAAGAGCTTTCAGGGCTGGCACCTTTAGTGTAGGAGCAATCGCTGGACGTTCGCAATTTCGGTGTTGAGCTCTGACGTGAATTAGCGAGAGGAAGCGATGATACATCTGGACCTTTGTGTGTGTAAACAAGTTCAGAGCCCAAGTGTTTGTGGTTCGGTTTAGAGGTTACGAGTGGGAGATGAGGACCAGCAAGAGCTTTCAGGGCTGGCACCTTTAGTGTAGGAGCAATCGCTGGACGTTCGCAATTTCGGTGTTGAGCTCTGACGTGAATAAGCGAGAGGAAGCGATGAGACATCTGGACCTTTGCGTGTCTAAACAAGTTCAGAGACCAAGTGTTTGTGGTTCGGTTTAGAGGTTACCAGTGGGAGATGAGGACCAGCAAGAGCTTTCAGGGCTGGCACCTTTAGTGTAGGAGCAATCGCTGGACGTTCGCAATTTCGGTGTTGAGTTCTGACGTGAATTAGCGAGAGGAAGCGATGAGACATCTGGACCTTTGCGTGTCTAAACAAGTTCAGAGCACAAGTGTTTGTGGTTCGTTTGAGAGATTACCAGTGGGAGATGAGGACCAGCAAGAGCTTTCAGGGCTGGCACCTTTAGTGTAGGAGCAATCGCTGGACGTTCGCAATTTCGGTGTTGAGCTCTGACGTGAATTAGCGAGAGAAAACGGTGAGACGTCTGGAGCTTTGAGTGTCTAAACAAGTTCAGAGCCCAAGTGTTTGTGGTTCTGTTTAGAGGTTACCAGTGGGAGACGAGGACCAGCAAGAGCTTTCAGGGCTGGCACCTTTAGTGTAGGAGCAATCGCTGGACGTTCGCAATTTCGGTGTTGAGCTCTGACGTGAATTAGCGAGAGGAAGCGATGATACGTCTGGACCTTTGCGTGTCTAAACAAGTTCAGAGACCAAGTGTTTGTGGTTCGGTTTAGAGGTTACCAGTGGGAGATGAGGACCAGCAAGAGCTTTCAGGGCTGGCACCTTTAGTGTAGGAGCAAGCGCTGGACGTTCGCAATTTCGGTGTTGAGCTCTGACGTGAATTAGCGAGAGGAAGCGATGATACATCTGGACCTTTGTGTGTCTAAACAAGTTCAGAGCCCAAGTGTTTGTGGTTCGGTTTAGAGGTTACGAGTGGGAGATGAGGACCAGCAAGAGCTTTCAGGGCTGGCACCTTTAGTGTAGGAGCAATCGCTGGACGTTCGCAATTTCGGTGTTGAGCTCTGACGTGAATTAGCGAGAGGAAGCGATGATACATCTGGACCTTTGCGTGTCTAAAAAAGTTCAGAGCCCAAACCTTTGTGGTTCGTTTGAGAGATTACCAGTGGGAGATGAGGACCAGCAAGAGCTTTCAGGGCTGGCACCTTTAGTGTAGGAGCAATCGCTGGACGTTCGCAATTTTGGTGTTGAGCTCTGACGTGAATTAGCGAGAGAAAACGGTGAGATGTCTGGGCCTTTGCGTGTCTAAACAAGTTCAGAGCCCAAATGTTTGTGGTTCGTTTTAGAGGTTACCAGTGGGAGATGAGGACCAGCAAGAGCTTTCAGGGCTGGCACCTTTAGTGTAGGAGCAAGCGCTGGACGTTCGCAATTTCGGTGTTGAGCTCTGACGTGAATTAGCGAGAGGAAGCGATGATACGTCTGGACCTTTGCGTGTCTAAACAAGTTCAGAGCCCAAGTGTTTGTGGTTCGTTTTAGAGGTTACCAGTGGGAGATGAGGACCAGCAAGAGCTTTCAGGGCTGGCACCTTTAGTGTAGGAGCAATCGCTGGACGTTCGCAATTTCGGTATTGAGCTCTGACGTGAATTAGCGAGAGGAAGCGTTGATACGTCTGGACCTTTGCGTGTCTAAACAAGTTCAGAGCACAAGTGTTTGTGGTTCGTTTGAGAGATTACCAGTGGGAGATGAGGACCAGCAAGAGCTTTCAGGGCTGGCACCTTTAGTGTAGGAGCAATCGCTGGACGTTCGCAATTTCGGTGTTGAGCTCTGACGTGAATTAGCGAGAGAAAACGGTGAGACGTCTGGACCTTTGCGTGTCTAAACAAGTTCAGAGCCCAAGTGTTTGTGGTTCTGTTTAGAGGTTACCAGTGGGAGACGAGGACCAGCAAGAGCTTTCAGGGCTGGCACCTTTAGTGTAGGAGCAATCGCTGGACCTTCGCAATTTCGGTGTTGAGCTCTGACGTGAATTAGCGAGAGGAAGCGATGATACGTCTGGACCTTTGCGTGTCTAAACAAGTTCAGAGCCCAAGTGTTTGTGGTTCGGTTTAGAGGTTACCAGTGGGAGATGAGGACCAGCAAGAGCTTTCAGGGCTGCACCTTTAGTGTAGGAGCAATCGCTGGACGTTCGCAATTTCGGTGTTGAGCTCTGACGTGAATTAGCGAGAGGAAGCGATGATACATCTGGACCTTTGTGTGTGTAAACAAGTTCAGAGCCCAAGTGTTTGTGGTTCGGTTTAGAGGTTACGAGTGGGAGATGAGGACCAGCAAGAGCTTTCAGGGCTGGCACCTTTAGTGTAGGAGCAATCGCTGGACGTTCGCAATTTCGGTGTTGAGCTCTGACGTGAATAAGCGAGAGGAAGCGATGAGACATCTGGACCTTTGCGTGTCTAAACAAGTTCAGAGACCAAGTGTTTGTGGTTCGGTTTAGAGGTTACCAGTGGGAGATGAGGACCAGCAAGAGCTTTCAGGGCTGGCACCTTTAGTGTAGGAGCAATCGCTGGACGTTCGCAATTTCGGTGTTGAGTTCTGACGTGAATTAGCGAGAGGAAGCGATGAGACATCTGGACCTTTGCGTGTCTAAACAAGTTCAGAGCACAAGTGTTTGTGGTTCGTTTGAGAGATTACCAGTGGGAGATGAGGACCAGCAAGAGCTTTCAGGGCTGGCACCTTTAGTGTAGGAGCAATCGCTGGACGTTCGCAATTTCGGTGTTGAGCTCTGACGTGAATTAGCGAGAGAAAACGGTGAGACGTCTGGAGCTTTGAGTGTCTAAACAAGTTCAGAGCCCAAGTGTTTGTGGTTCTGTTTAGAGGTTACCAGTGGGAGACGAGGACCAGCAAGAGCTTTCAGGGCTGGCACCTTTAGTGTAGGAGCAATCGCTGGACGTTCGCAATTTCGGTGTTGAGCTCTGACGTGAATTAGCGAGAGGAAGCGATGATACGTCTGAACCTTTGCGTGTCTAAACAAGTTCAGAGCCCAAGTGTTTGTGGTTCGGTTTAGAGGTTACCAGTGGGAGATGAGGACCAGCAAGAGCTTTCAGGGCTGGCACCTTTAGTGTAGGAGCAAGCGCTGGACGTTCGCAATTTCGGTGTTGAGCTCTGACGTGAATTAGCGAGAGGAAGCGATGATACATCTGGACCTTTGTGTGTCTAAACAAGTTCAGAGCCCAAGTGTTTGTGCTTCGGTTTAGAGGTTACGAGTGGGAGATGAGGACCAGCAAGAGCTTTCAGGGCTGGCACCTTTAGTGTAGGAGCAATCGCTGGACGTTCGCAATTTCGGTGTTGAGCTCTGACGTGAATTAGCGAGAGGAAGCGATGATACATCTGGACCTTTGCGTGTCTAAAAAAGTTCAGAGCCCAAACCTTTGTGGTTCGTTTGAGAGATTACCAGTGGGAGATGAGGACCAGCAAGAGCTTTCAGGGCTGGCACCTTTAGTGTAGGAGCAATCGCTGGACGTTCGCAATTTTGGTGTTGAGCTCTGACGTGAATTAGCGAGAGAAAACGGTGAGACGTCTGGAGCTTTGAGTGTCTAAACAAGTTCAGAGCCCAAGTGTTTGTGGTTCTGTTTAGAGGTTACCAGTGGGAGACGAGGACCAGCAAGAGCTTTCAGGGCTGGCACCTTTAGTGTAGGAGCAATCGCTGGACGTTCGCAATTTCGGTGTTGAGCTCTGACGTGAATTAGCGAGAGGAAGCGATGAGACGTCTGGACCTTTGCGTGTCTAAACAAGTTCAGAGCCCAAGTGTTTGTGGTTCGTTTTAGAGGTTACCAGTGGGAGATGAGGACCAGCAAGAGCTTTCAGGGCTGGCACCTTTAGTGTAGGAGCAATCGCTGGACGTTCGCAATTTCGGTGTTGAGCTCTGACGTGAATTAGAGAGAGGAAGCGATGAGACATCTGGACCTTTGCGTGTCTAAACAAGTTCAGAGCCCAAGTGTTTGTGGTTCGGTTTAGAGGTTACGAGTGGGAGATGAGGACCAGCAAGAGCTTTCAGGGCTGACACCTTTAGTGTAGGAGCAATCGCTGGACGTTCGCAATTGCGGTGTTGAGCTCTGACGTGAATTAGCGAGAGGAAGCGATGATACATCTGGACCTTTGCGTGTCTAAACAAGTTCAGAGCCCAAACCTTTGTGGTTCGGTTTAGAGGTTACGAGTGGGAGATGAGGACTAGCAAGAGCTTTCAGGGCTGGCACCTTTAGTGTAGGAGCAATCGCTGGACGTTCGCAATTTCGGTGTTGAGCTCTGACGTGAATTAGCGAGAGGAAGCGATGAGACGTCTGGACCTTTGCGTGTCTAAACAAGTTCAGAGCCCAAATGTTTGTGGTTCGTTTTAGAGGTTACCAGTGGGAGATGAGGACCAGCAAGAGCTTTCAGGGCTGGCACCTTTAGTGTAGGAGCAAGCGCTGGACGTTCGCAATTTCGGTGTTGAGCTCTGACGTGAATTAGCGAGAGGAAGCGATGATACGTCTGGACCTTTGCGTGTCTAAACAAGTTCAGAGCCCAAGTGTTTGTGGTTCGTTTTAGAGGTTACCAGTGGGAGATGAGGACCAGCAAGAGCTTTCAGGGCTGGCACCTTTAGTGTAGGAGCAATCGCTGGACGTTCGCAATTTCGGTATTGAGCTCTGACGTGAATTAGCGAGAGGAAGCGATGAGACATCTGGACCTTTGCGTGTCTAAACAAGTTCAGAGCCCAAGTGTTTGTGGTTCGTTTTAGAGGTTACCAGTGGGAGATGAGGACCAGGAAGAGCTTTCAGGGCTGGCACCTTTAGTGTAGGAGCAATCGCTGGACGTTCGCAATTTCGGTGTTGAGCTCTGACGTGAATTAGCGAGAGGAAGCGATGAGACGTCTGGACCTTTGCGTGTCTAAACAAGTTCAGAGCCCAAGTGTTTGTGGTTCGTTTTAGAGGTTACCAGTGGGAGATGAGGACCAGCAAGAGCTTTCAGGGCTGGCACCTTTAGTGTAGGAGCAATCGCTGGACGTTCGCAATTTCGGTGTTGAGCTCTGACGTGAATTAGCGAGAGGAAGCGATGAGACATCTGGACCTTTGCGTGTCTAAACAAGTTCAGAGGCCAAGTGTTTGTGGTTCGTTTGAGAGATTACCAGTGGGAGATGAGGACCAGCAAGAGCTTTCAGGGCTGGCACCTTTAGTGTAGGAGCAATCGCTGGAACGTTCGCAATTTCGGTGTTGAGCTCTGACGTGAATTAGCGAGAGAAAACGGTGAGACGTCTGGAGCTTTGAGTGTCTAAACAAGTTCAGAGCCCAAGTGTTTGTGGTTCTGTTTAGAGGTTACCAGTGGGAGACGAGGACCAGCAAGAGCTTTCAGGGCTGGCACCTTTAGTGTAGGAGCAATCGCTGGACGTTCGCAATTTCGGTGTTGAGCTCTGACGTGAATTAGCGAGAGGAAGTGATGATACGTCTGGACCTTTGCGTGTCTAAACAAGTTCAGAGCCCAAGTGTTTGTGGTTCGGTTTAGAGGTTACCAGTGGGAGATGAGGACCAGCAAGAGCTTTCAGGGCTGGCACCTTTAGTGTAGGAGCAAGCGCTGGACGTTCGCAATTTCGGTGTTGAGCTCTGACGTGAATTAGCGAGAGGAAGCGATGATACATCTGGACCTTTGTGTGTCTAAACAAGTTCAGAGCCCAAGTGTTTGTGGTTCGGTTTAGAGGTTACGAGTGGGAGATGAGGACCAGCAAGAGCTTTCAGGGCTGGCACCTTTAGTGTAGGAGCAATCGCTGGACGTCGCAATTTCGGTGTTGAGCTCTGACGTGAATTAGCGAGAGGAAGCGATGATACATCTGGACCTTTGCGTGTCTAAAAAAGTTCAGAGCCCAAACCTTTGTGGTTCGGTTGAGAGGTTACGAGTGGGAGATGAGGACTAGCAAGAGCTTTCAGGGCTGCACCTTTAGTGTAGGAGCAATCGCTGGACGTTCGCAATTTTGGTGTTGAGCTCTGACGTGAATTAGCGAGAGGAAGCGATGAGACGTTTTGTACCCTTGCGTGTCTAAACAAGTTCAGAGCCCAAGTGTTTGTGGTTCGTTTGAGAGGTTACCAGTGGAGATGAGGACCAGCAAGAGCTTTCAGGGCTGGCACCTTTAGTGTAGGAGCAATCGCTGGACGTTCTCAATTTTGGTGTTGAGCTCTGACGTGAATTAGCGAGAGGAAACGGTGAGACGTCTGGAGCTTTGAGTATCTAAACAAGTTCAGAGGCCAAGTGTTTGTGGTTCGTTTGAGAGGTTACCAGTGGGAGATGAGGACCAGCAAGAGCTTTTCAGGGCTGTCACCTTTAGTGTAGGAGCAATCGCTGGACGTTCGCAATTCGGTCGTGTTGAGCTCTGACGTGAATTAGCGAGAGAAGCGATGATACATCTGGACCTTTGCGTTCTAAACAAGTTCAGAGCCCAAATGTTTGTGGTTCGGTTTAGAGGTTACCAGTGGGAGATGAGGACCAGCAAGAGCTTTCAGGGCTGGCACCTTTAGTGTAGGAGCAATCGCTGGACGTTCGCAATTTCGGTGTTGAGCTCTGACGTGAATTAGCGAGAGGAAGCGATGATACATCTGGACCTTTGCGTGTCTAAACAAGTTCAGAGCCCAGTGTTTGTGGTTCGGTTTAGAGGTTACGAGTGGGAGATGAGGACCAGCAAGAGCTTTCAGGGCTGGCACCTTTAGTGTAGGAGCAATCGCTGACGTTCGCAATTTCGATGTTGAGCTCTGACGTGAATTAGCGAGAGGAAGCGATGAGACATCTGGACCTTTGAGTGTCTAAACAAGTTCAGAGCACAAGTGTTTGTGGTTCGTTTGAGAGATTACCAGTGGAGATGAGGACCAGCAAGAGCTTTCAGGGCTGGCACCTTTAGTGTAGGAGCAATCGCTGGACGTTCGCAATTTCGGTGTTGAGCTCTGACGTTAATTAACGAGAGGAAGCGATGATACGTCTGGACCTTTGCGTGTCTAAACAAGTTCAGAGCCCAAGTGTTTGTGGCTCGGTTTAGAGGTTACCAGTGGGAGATGAGGACCAGCAAGAGCTTTCAGGGCTGGCACCTTTAGTGTAGGAGCAATCGCTGGACGTTCGCAATTTCGGTGTTGAGCTCTGACGTGAATTAGCGAGAGGAAGCGATGAGACGTCTGGACCTTTGAGTGTCTGAAGAAGTTCAGAGCCCAAGTGTTTGTCGTTCGTTTTAGAGGTTACCAGTGGAGATGAGGACCAGCAAGAGCTTTGCAGGGCTGGCACCTTTAGTGTAGGAGGCAAGCGCTGGACGTTCGCAATTTCGGTGTTGAGCTCTGACGTGAATTAACGAGAGGAAGCGATGAGACATCTGGACCTTTGCGTGTCTAAACAAGTTCAGAGCCCAAGTGTTTGTGGTTCGGTTAGAGGTTACGAGTGGGAGATGAGGACCAGCAAGAGCTTTCAGGGCTGGCACCTTTTAGTGTAGGAGCAATCGCTGGACGTTCGCAATTTTGGTGTTGAGCTCTGACGTGAATTAGCGAGAGGAAGCGATGATACATCTGGACCTTTGCGTGTCTAAATAAGTTCAGAGCCCAAGTGTTTGTGGTTCGGTTTAGATGTTACGAGTGGGAGATGAGGACCAGCAAGAGCTTTCAGGGCTGGCACCTTTAGTGTAGGAGCAATCGCTGGACGTTCACAATTTCGGTGTTGAGCTCCTGACGTGAATTAGCGAGAGGAGCGATGATACGTCTCGACCTTTGAGTATCTAAACAAGTTCAGAGGCCAAGTGTTTGTGGTTCGTTTGAGAGATTAGCAGTGGGAGATGAGGACCAGCCACAGCTTTCAGGGCTGGCACCTTTAGTGTAGGAGCAATCGCTGGACGTTCGTAATTTCGGTGTTGAGCTCTGACGTGAATTAGCGAGAGGAAGCGATGATACGTCTGGAACTTTGAGTGTGTAAACAAATTCAGAGGCCAAGTGTTTGTGGTTCGTTTGAGAGGTTAGCAGTGGGAGATGAGGACCAGCAAGAGCTTTCAGGGCTGGCACCTTTAGTGTAGGAGCAATCGCTGGACGTTCGCAATTTCGGTGTTGAGCTCTGACGTGAATTAGCGAGAGGAAGCGATGAGACGTCTGGACCTTTGCGTGTCTAAACAAGTTCAGAGCCCAAATGTTTGTGGTTCGTTTTAGAGGTTACCAGTGGGAGATGAGGACCAGCAAGAGCTTTCAGGGCTGGCACCTTTAGTGTAGGAGCAAGCGCTGGACGTTCGCAATTTCGGTGTTGAGCTCTGACGTGAATTAGCGAGAGGAAGCGATGATACGTCTGGACCTTTGCGTGTCTAAACAAGTTCAGAGCCCAAGTGTTTGTGGTTCGTTTTAGAGGTTACCAGTGGGAGATGAGGACCAGCAAGAGCTTTCAGGGCTGGCACCTTTAGTGTAGGAGCAATCGCTGGACGTTCGCAATTTCGGTATTGAGCTCTGACGTGAATTAGCGAGAGGAAGCGATGAGACATCTGGACCTTTGCGTGTCTAAACAAGTTCAGAGCCCAAGTGTTTGTGGTTCGTTTTAGAGGTTACCAGTGGGAGATGAGGACCAGGAAGAGCTTTCAGGGCTGGCACCTTTAGTGTAGGAGCAATCGCTGGACGTTCGCAATTTCGGTGTTGAGCTCTGACGTGAATTAGCGAGAGGAAGCGATGAGACGTCTGGACCTTTGCGTGTCTAAACAAGTTCAGAGCCCAAGTGTTTGTGGTTCGTTTTAGAGGTTACCAGTGGGAGATGAGGACCAGCAAGAGCTTTCAGGGCTGGCACCTTTAGTGTAGGAGCAATCGCTGGACGTTCGCAATTTCGGTGTTGAGCTCTGACGTGAATTAGCGAGAGGAAGCGATGAGACATCTGGACCTTTGCGTGTCTAAACAAGTTCAGAGGCCAAGTGTTTGTGGTTCGTTTGAGAGATTACCAGTGGGAGATGAGGACCAGCAAGAGCTTTCAGGGCTGGCACCTTTAGTGTAGGAGCAATCGCTGGACGTTCGCAATTTCGGTGTTGAGCTCTGACGTGAATTAGCGAGAGAAAACGGTGAGACGTCTGGAGCTTTGAGTGTCTAAACAAGTTCAGAGCCCAAGTGTTTGTGGTTCTGTTTAGAGGTTACCAGTGGGAGACGAGGACCAGCAAGAGCTTTCAGGGCTGGCACCTTTAGTGTAGGAGCAATCGCTGGACGTTCGCAATTTCGGTGTTGAGCTCTGACGTGAATTAGCGAGAGGAAGCGATGATACGTCTGGACCTTTGCGTGTCTAAACAAGTTCAGAGCCCAAGTGTTTGTGGTTCGGTTTAGAGGTTACCAGTGGGAGATGAGGACCAGCAAGAGCTTTCAGGGCTGGCACCTTTAGTGTAGGAGCAAGCGCTGGACGTTCGCAATTTCGGTGTTGAGCTCTGACGTGAATTAGCGAGAGGAAGCGATGATACATCTGGACCTTTGTGTGTCTAAACAAGTTCAGAGCCCAAGTGTTTGTGGTTCGGTTTAGAGGTTACGAGTGGGAGATGAGGACCAGCAAGAGCTTTCAGGGCTGGCACCTTTAGTGTAGGAGCAATCGCTGGACGTTCGCAATTTCGGTGTTGAGCTCTGACGTGAATTAGCGAGAGGAAGCGATGATACATCTGGACCTTTGCGTGTCTAAAAAAGTTCAGAGCCCAAACCTTTGTGGTTCGGTTGAGAGGTTACGAGTGGGAGATGAGGACTAGCAAGAGCTTTCAGGGCTGGCACCTTTAGTGTAGGAGCAATCGCTGGACGTTCGCAATTTTGGTGTTGAGCTCTGACGTGAATTAGCGAGAGGAAGCGATGAGACGTTTGTACCCTTGCGTGTCTAAACAAGTTCAGAGCCCAAGTGTTTGTGGTTCGTTTGAGAGGTTACCAGTGGGAGATGAGGACCAGCAAGAGCTTTCAGGGCTGGCACCTTTAGTGTAGGAGCAATCGCTGGACGTTCTCAATTTTGGTGTTGAGCTCTGACGTGAATTAGCGAGAGGAAACGGTGAGACGTCTGGAGCTTTGAGTATCTAAACAAGTTCAGAGCCCAAGTGTTTGTGGTTCGTTTGAGAGGTTACCAGTGGGAGATGAGGACCAGCAAGAGCTTTCAGGGCTGTCACCTTTAGTGTAGGAGCAATCGCTGGACGTTCGCAATTTCGGTGTTGAGCTCTGACGTGAATTAGCGAGAGGAAGCGATGATACATCTGGACCTTTGCGTTTCTAAACAAGTTCAGAGCCCAAATGTTTGTGGTTCGGTTTAGAGGTTACCAGTGGGAGATGAGGACCAGCAAGAGCTTTCAGGGCTGGCACCTTTAGTGTAGGAGCAATCGCTGGACGTTCGCAATTTCGGTGTTGAGCTCTGACGTGAATTAGCGAGAGGAAGCGATGATACATCTGGACCTTTGCGTGTCTAAACAAGTTCAGAGCCCAAGTGTTTGTGGTTCGGTTTAGAGGTTACGAGTGGGAGATGAGGACCAGCAAGAGCTTTCAGGGCTGGCACCTTTAGTGTAGGAGCAATCGCTGGACGTTCGCAATTTCGATGTTGAGCTCTGACGTGAATTAGCGAGAGGAAGCGATGAGACATCTGGACCTTTGAGTGTCTAAACAAGTTCAGAGCACAAGTGTTTGTGGTTCGTTTGAGAGATTACCAGTGGGAGATGAGGACCAGCAAGAGCTTTCAGGGCTGGCACCTTTAGTGTAGGAGCAATCGCTGGACGTTCGCAATTTCGGTGTTGAGCTCTGACGTTAATTAACGAGAGGAAGCGATGATACGTCTGGACCTTTGCGTGTCTAAACAAGTTCAGAGCCCAAGTGTTTGTGGCTCGGTTTAGAGGTTACCAGTGGGAGATGAGGACCAGCAAGAGCTTTCAGGGCTGGCACCTTTAGTGTAGGAGCAATCGCTGGACGTTCGCAATTTCGGTGTTGAGCTCTGACGTGAATTAGCGAGAGGAAGCGATGAGACGTCTGGACCTTTGAGTGTCTGAAGAAGTTCAGAGCCCAAGTGTTTGTCGTTCGTTTTAGAGGTTACCAGTGGGAGATGAGGACCAGCAAGAGCTTTCAGGGCTGGCACCTTTAGTGTAGGAGCAAGCGCTGGACGTTCGCAATTTCGGTGTTGAGCTCTGACGTGAATTAACGAGAGGAAGCGATGAGACATCTGGACCTTTGCGTGTCTAAACAAGTTCAGAGCCCAAGTGTTTGTGGTTCGGTTTAGAGGTTACGAGTGGGAGATGAGGACCAGCAAGAGCTTTCAGGGCTGGCACCTTTAGTGTAGGAGCAATCGCTGGACGTTCGCAATTTTGGTGTTGAGCTCTGACGTGAATTAGCGAGAGGAAGCGATGATACATCTGGACCTTTGCGTGTCTAAATAAGTTCAGAGCCCAAGTGTTTGTGGTTCGGTTTAGATGTTACGAGTGGGAGATGAGGACCAGCAAGAGCTTTCAGGGCTGGCACCTTTAGTGTAGGAGCAATCGCTGGACGTTCACAATTTCGGTGTTGAGCTCTGACGTGAATTAGCGAGAGGAAGCGATGATACGTCTCGACCTTTGAGTATCTAAACAAGTTCAGAGGCCAAGTGTTTGTGGTTCGTTTGAGAGATTAGCAGTGGGAGATGAGGACCAGCCACAGCTTTCAGGGCTGGCACCTTTAGTGTAGGAGCAATCGCTGGACGTTCGTAATTTCGGTGTTGAGCTCTGACGTGAATTAGCGAGAGGAAGCGATGATACGTCTGGAACTTTGAGTGTGTAAACAAATTCAGAGGCCAAGTGTTTGTGGTTCGTTTGAGAGGTTAGCAGTGGGAGATGAGGACCAGCAAGAGCTTTCAGGGCTGGCACCTTTAGTGTAGGAGCAATCGCTGGACGTTCGCAATTTCGGTGTTGAGCTCTGACGTGAATTAGCGAGAGGAAGCGATGATACGCCTGGACCTTTGAGTGTCTAAACAAGTTCAGGGGCCAAGTGTTTGTGGTTCGTTTGAGAGGTTACCAGTGGGAGATGAGGACCAGCCACAGCTTTCAGGGCTGGCACCTTTAGTGTAGGAGCAATCGCTGGACGTTCGCAATTTCGGTGTTGAGCTCTGACGTTAATTAGAGAGAGGAAGCGATGATACGTCTCGACCTTTGAGTATAAACAAGTTCAGATGCCAAGTGTTTGTGGTTCGTTTGAGAGGTTAGCAGTGGGAGATGAGGACCAGCAAGAGCTTTCAGGGCTGGCACCTTTAGTGTAGGAGCAATCGCTGGACGTTCGCAATTTTGGTGTTGAGCTCTGACATGAATTAGGGAGAGGAAGCGAAGATACGTCTGGACCTTTGAGTGTCTAAACAAGTTCAGAGGCCAAGTGTTGGTGGTTCGTTTTAGAGGTTACCAGTGGGAGATGAGGACCAGCCACAGCTTTCAGGGCTGGCACCTTTAGTGTAGGAGCAATCGCTGGACGTTCGCAATTTTGGTGTTGAGCTCTGACATGAATTAGCGAGAGGAAGCGATGATACGTCTGGACCTTTGCGTGTCTGAACAAGTTCAGAGCCCAAGTGTTTGTGGTTCGGTTTAGAGGTTACGAGTGGGAGATGAGGACCAGCAAGAGCTTTCAGGGCTGGCACCTTTAGTGTAGGAGCAATCGCTGGACGTTCGCAATTTCGATGTTGAGCTCTGACGTGAATTAGCGAGAGGAAGCGATGAGACATCTGGACCTTTGAGTGTCTAAACAAGTTCAGAGCACAAGTGTTTGTGGTTCGTTTGAGAGATTACCAGTGGGAGATGAGGACCAGCAAGAGCTTTCAGGGCTGGCACCTTTAGTGTAGGAGCAATCGCTGGACGTTCGCAATTTCGGTGTTGAGCTCTGACGTTAATTAACGAGAGGAAGCGATGATACGTCTGGACCTTTGCGTGTCTAAACAAGTTCAGAGCCCAAGTGTTTGTGGCTCGGTTTAGAGGTTACCAGTGGGAGATGAGGACCAGCAAGAGCTTTCAGGGCTGGCACCTTTAGTGTAGGAGCAATCGCTGGACGTTCGCAATTTCGGTGTTGAGCTCTGACGTGAATTAGCGAGAGGAAGCGATGAGACGTCTGGACCTTTGAGTGTCTGAAGAAGTTCAGAGCCCAAGTGTTTGTCGTTCGTTTTAGAGGTTACCAGTGGGAGATGAGGACCAGCAAGAGCTTTCAGGGCTGGCACCTTTAGTGTAGGAGCAAGCGCTGGACGTTCGCAATTTCGGTGTTGAGCTCTGACGTGAATTAACGAGAGGAAGCGATGAGACATCTGGACCTTTGCGTGTCTAAACAAGTTCAGAGCCCAAGTGTTTGTGGTTCGGTTTAGAGGTTACGAGTGGGAGATGAGGACCAGCAAGAGCTTTCAGGGCTGGCACCTTTAGTGTAGGAGCAATCGCTGGACGTTCGCAATTGCGGTGTTGAGCTCTGACGTGAATTAGCGAGAAGAAGCGATGATACATCTGGACCTTTGCGTGTCTAAATAAGTTCAGAGCCCAAGTGTTTGTGGTTCGGTTTAGATGTTACGAGTGGGAGATGAGGACCAGCAAGAGCTTTCAGGGCTGGCACCTTTAGTGTAGGAGCAATCGCTGGACGTTCACAATTTCGGTGTTGAGCTCTGACGTGAATTAGCGAGAGGAAGCGATGATACGTCTCGACCTTTGAGTATCTAAACAAGTTCAGAGGCCAAGTGTTTGTGGTTCGTTTGAGAGATTAGCAGTGGGAGATGAGGACCAGCCACAGCTTTCAGGGCTGGCACCTTTAGTGTAGGAGCAATCGCTGGACGTTCGTAATTTCGGTGTTGAGCTCTGACGTGAATTAGCGAGAGGAAGCGATGATACGTCTGGAACTTTGAGTGTGTAAACAAATTCAGAGGCCAAGTGTTTGTGGTTCGTTTGAGAGGTTAGCAGTGGGAGATGAGGACCAGCAAGAGCTTTCAGGGCTGGCACCTTTAGTGTAGGAGCAATCGCTGGACGTTCGCAATTTCGGTGTTGAGCTCTGACGTGAATTAGCGAGAGGAAGCGATGATACGCCTGGACCTTTGAGTGTCTAAACAAGTTCAGGGGCCAAGTGTTTGTGGTTCGTTTGAGAGGTTACCAGTGGGAGATGAGGACCAGCCACAGCTTTCAGGGCTGGCACCTTTAGTGTAGGAGCAATCGCTGGACGTTCGCAATTTCGGTGTTGAGCTCTGACGTGAATTAGCGAGAGGAAGCGATGAGACATCTGGACCTTTGCGTCTCTAAACAATTTCAGAGCCCAAGTGTTTGTGGTTCGTTTTAGAGGTTACCAGTGGGAGATGAGGACCAGCCACAGCTTTCAGGGCTGGCACCTTTAGTGTAGGAGCAATCGCTGGACGTTCGCAATTTTGGTGTTGAGCTCTGACATGAATTAGCGAGAGGAAGCGATGATACGTCTGGACCTTTGAGTGTCTAAACAAGTTCAGAGGCCAAGTGTTTGTGGTTCGTTTTAGAGGTTACCAGTGGGAGATGAGGACCAGCAAGAGCTTTCAGGGCTGGCACCTTCAGTGTAGGAGCAATCGCTGGACGTTCGCAATTTCGGTGTTGAGCTCTGACGTGAATTAGCAAGAGGAAGCGATGATATGTCTAGACCTTTGAGTGTCTAAACAAGTTCAGAGGCCAAGTGTTTGTGGTTCGTTTGAGAGGTTACCAGTGGGAGATGAGGACGAGCCACAGCTTTCAGGGCTGGCACCTTTAGTGTAGGAGCAATCGCTGGACGTTCGCAATTTCGGTGTTGAGCTCTGACGTGAATTAGGGAGAGGAAGCGATGATACGTCTGGACCTTTGAGTGTGTAAACAAGTTCAGAGGCCAAGTGTTTGTGGTTCGTTTGAGAGGTTACCAGTGGGAGATGAGGACCAGCAAGAGCTTTCAGGGCTGGCACCTTTAGTGTAGGAGCAATCGCTGGACGTTCACAATTTCGGTGTTGAGCTCTGACGTGAATTAGCGAGAGGAAGCGATGATACGTCTCGACCTTTGAGTGTGTAAACAAGTTCAGAGGCCAAGTGTTTGTGGTTCGTTTGAGAGGTTACCAGTGGGAGATGAGGACCAGCAAGAGCTTTCAGGGCTGGCACCTTTAGTGTAGGAGCAATCGCTGGACGTTCACAATTTCGGTGTTGAGCTCTGACGTGAATTAGCGAGAGGAAGCGATGATACGTCTCGACCTTTGAGTATCTAAACAAGTTCAGAGGCCAAGTGTTTGTGGTTCGTTTGAGAGATTAGCAGTGGGAGATGAGGACCAGCCACAGCTTTCAGGGCTGGCACCTTTAGTGTAGGAGCAATCGCTGGACGTTCGCAATTTCGGTGTTGAGCTCTGACGTGAATTAGCGAGAGGAAGCGATGATACGTCTGGACCTTTGAGTGTCTAAACAAGTCCAGAGGCCAAGTGTTTGTGGTTCGTTTGAGAGTTTACCAGTGGGAGATGAGGACCAGCAAGAGCTTTCAGGGCTGGCACCTTTAGTGTAGGAGCAATCGCTGGACGTTTGCAATTTTGGTGTTGAGCTCTGACATGAATTAGCGAGAGGAAGCGATGATACGTCTGGACCTTTGCGTGTCTAAACAAGTTCAGAGGCCAAGTGTTTGTGGTTCGTTTGAGAGGTTACCAGTGGGAGATGAGGGCCAGCAAGAGCTTTCAGGACTGGCACCTTTAGTGTAGGAGCAATCGCTGGACGTTCGCAATTTCGGTGTTGAGCTCTGACGTGAATTAGCAAGAGGAAGCGATGATATGTCTGGACCTTTGAGTGTCTAAACAAGTTCAGAGGCCAAGTGTTTGTGGTTCGTTTTAAAGGTTACCAGTGGGAGATGAGGACCAGCAAGAACTTTCAGGGCTGGCACCTTTAGTGTAGGAGCAATCGCTGGACGTTCGTAATTTCGGTGTTGAGCTCTGACGTGAATTAGCGAGAGGAAGCGATGATACGTCTGGAACTTTGAGTGTGTAAACAAATTCAGAGGCCAAGTGTTTGTGGTTCGTTTGAGAGGTTAGCAGTGGGAGATGAGGACCAGCAAGAGCTTTCAGGGCTGGCACCTTTAGTGTAGGAGCAATCGCTGGACGTTCGCAATTTCGGTGTTGAGCTCTGACGTGAATTAGCGAGAGGAAGCGATGATACGCCTGGACCTTTGAGTGTCTAAACAAGTTCAGGGGCCAAGTGTTTGTGGTTCGTTTGAGAGGTTACCAGTGGGAGATGAGGACCAGCCACAGCTTTCAGGGCTGGCACCGTCAGTGTAGGAGCAATCGCTGGACGTTCGCAATTTCGGTGTTGAGCTCTGACGTTAATTAGCGAGAGGAAGCGATGATACGTCTCGACCTTTGAGTATAAACAAGTTCAGATGCCAAGTGTTTGTGGTTCGTTTGAGAGGTTAGCAGTGGGAGATGAGGACCAGCAAGAGCTTTCAGGGCTGGCACCTTTAGTGTAGGAGCAATCGCTGGACGTTCGCAATTTTGGTGTTGAGCTCTGACATGAATTAGGGAGAGGAAGCGAAGATACGTCTGGACCTTTGAGTGTCTAAACAAGTTCAGAGGCCAAGTGTTGGTGGTTCGTTTTAGAGGTTACCAGTGGGAGATGAGGACCAGCCACAGCTTTCAGGGCTGGCACCTTTAGTGTAGGAGCAATCGCTGGACGTTCGCAATTTCGGTGTTGAGCTCTGACGTGAATTAGCAAGAGGAAGCGATGATATGTCTAGACCTTTGAGTGTCTAAACAAGTTCAGAGGCCAAGTGTTTGTGGTTCGTTTGAGAGGTTACCAGTGGGAGATGAGGACGAGCCACAGCTTTCAGGGCTGGCACCTTTAGTGTAGGAGCAATCGCTGGACGTTCGCAATTTCGGTGTTGAGCTCTGACGTGAATTAGGGAGAGGAAGCGATGATACGTCTGGACCTTTGAGTGTGTAAACAAGTTCAGAGGCCAAGTGTTTGTGGTTCGTTTGAGAGGTTACCAGTGGGAGATGAGGACCAGCAAGAGCTTTCAGGGCTGGCACCTTTAGTGTAGGAGCAATCGCTGGACGTTCACAATTTCGGTGTTGAGCTCTGACGTGAATTAGCGAGAGGAAGCGATGATACGTCTCGACCTTTGAGTGTGTAAACAAGTTCAGAGGCCAAGTGTTTGTGGTTCGTTTGAGAGGTTACCAGTGGGAGATGAGGACCAGCAAGAGCTTTCAGGGCTGGCACCTTTAGTGTAGGAGCAATCGCTGGACGTTCACAATTTCGGTGTTGAGCTCTGACGTGAATTAGCGAGAGGAAGCGATGATACGTCTCGACCTTTGAGTATCTAAACAAGTTCAGAGGCCAAGTGTTTGTGGTTCGTTTGAGAGATTAGCAGTGGGAGATGAGGACCAGCCACAGCTTTCAGGGCTGGCACCTTTAGTGTAGGAGCAATCGCTGGACGTTCGCAATTTCGGTGTTGAGCTCTGACGTGAATTAGCGAGAGGAAGCGATGATACGTCTGGACCTTTGAGTGTCTAAACAAGTCCAGAGGCCAAGTGTTTGTGGTTCGTTTGAGAGTTTACCAGTGGGAGATGAGGACCAGCAAGAGCTTTCAGGGCTGGCACCTTTAGTGTAGGAGCAATCGCTGGACGTTTGCAATTTTGGTGTTGAGCTCTGACATGAATTAGCGAGAGGAAGCGATGATACGTCTGGACCTTTGCGTGTCTAAACAAGTTCAGAGGCCAAGTGTTTGTGGTTCGTTTGAGAGGTTACCAGTGGGAGATGAGGGCCAGCAAGAGCTTTCAGGACTGGCACCTTTAGTGTAGGAGCAATCGCTGGACGTTCGCAATTTCGGTGTTGAGCTCTGACGTGAATTAGCAAGAGGAAGCGATGATATGTCTGGACCTTTGAGTGTCTAAACAAGTTCAGAGGCCAAGTGTTTGTGGTTCGTTTTAAAGGTTAGCAGTGGGAGATGAGGACCAGCAAGAACTTTCAGGGCTGGCACCTTTAGTGTAGGAGCAATCGCTGGACGTTCGTAATTTCGGTGTTGAGCTCTGACGTGAATTAGCGAGAGGAAGCCATGATACGTCTGGAACTTTGAGTGTGTAAACAAATTCAGAGGCCAAGTGTTTGTGGTTCGTTTGAGAGGTTAGCAGTGGGAGATGAGGACCAGCAAGAGCTTTCAGGGCTGGCACCTTTAGTGTAGGAGCAATCGCTGGACGTTCGCAATTTCGGTGTTGAGCTCTGACGTGAATTAGCGAGAGGAAGCGATGATACGTCTGGACCTTTGAGTGTCTAAACAAGTTCAGATGCCAAGTGTTTGTGGTTCCTTTCAGAGGTTACAGTGGGAGATGAGGACCAGCCACAGCTTTCAGGGCTGGCACCTCTAGTGTAGGAGCAATCGCTGGACGTTCGCAATTTCGGTGTTGAGCTCTGACGTGAATTAGCGAGAGGAAGCGGTGATATGTCTGGACCTTTGAGTGTCTAAACAAGTTCAGAGGCCAAGTGTTTGTGGTTCGTTTGAGAGGTTAGCAGTGGGAGATGAGGACCAGCCACAGCTTTCAGGGCTGGCACCTTTAGTGTAGGAGCAATCGCTGGACGTTCGCAATTTCGGTGTTGAGCTCTGACGTGAATTAGCGAGAGGAAGCGATGATATGTCTGGACCTTTGAGTGTCTAAACAAGTTCAGATGACAAATGTTTGTGGTTCCTTTTAGAGGTTACCAGAGGGAGATGAGGACCAGCCACAGCTTTCAGGGCTGGCACCTTTAGTGTAGGAGCAATCGCTGGACGTTCGCAATTTCGGTGTTGAGCTCTGACGTGAATTAGGGAGAGGAAGCGATGATACGTCTGGACCTTTGAGTGTCTAAACAAGTTCAGGGGCCAAGTGTTTGTGGTTCGTTTGAGAGGTTACCAGTGGGAGATGAGGACCAGCAAGAGCTTTCAGGGCTGGCACCTTTAGTGTAGGAGCAATCGCTGGACGTTCACAATTTCGGTGTTGAGCTCTGACGTGAATTAGCGAGAGGAAGCGATGATACGTCTCGACCTTTGAGTGTGTAAACAAGTTCAGAGGCCAAGTGTTTGTGGTTCGTTTGAGAGGTTACCAGTGGGAGATGAGGACCAGCAAGAGCTTTCAGGGCTGGCACCTTTAGTGTAGGAGCAATCGCTGGACGTTCAAAATTTCGGTGTTGAGCTCTGACGTGAATTAGCGAGAGGAAGCGATGATACGTCTCGACCTTTGAGTATCTAAACAAGTTCAGAGGCCAAGTGTTTGTGGTTCGTTTGAGAGATTAGCAGTGGGAGATGAGGACCAGCCACAGCTTTCAGGGCTGGCACCTTTAGTGTAGGAGCAATCGCTGGACGTTCGCAATTTTGGTGTTGAGCTCTGACGTGAGTTAGGGAGAGGAAGCGATGATACGTCTCGACCTTTGAGTATCTAAACAAGTTCAGAGGCCAAGTGTTTGTGGTTCGTTTGAGAGGTTAGCAGTGGGAGATGAGGACCAGCCACAGCTTTTAGGACTGATACCTTTAGTGTAGGAGCAATCGCTGGACGTTCGCAATTTCGGTGTTGAGCTCTGACGTGAATTAGCGAGAGGAAGCGATGATACGTCTGGACCTTTGAGTGTGTAAACAAGTTCAGAGGCCAAGTGTTTGTGGTTCGTTTGAGAGGTTACCAGCGGGAGATGAGGACCAGCAAGAACTTTCAGGGCTGGCACCTTTAGTGTAGGAGCAATCGCTGGACGTTCGCAATTTCGGTGTTGAGCTCTGACGTGAATTAGCGAGAGGAAGCGATGATACGTCTGGACCTTTGAGTGTGTAAACAAGTTCAGAGGCCAAGTGTTTGTGGTTCGTTTGAGAGGTTACCAGTGGGAGATGAGGACCAGCCACAGCTTTCAGGGCTGGCACCTTTAGTGTAGGAGCAATCGCTGGACGTTCGCAATTTCGGTGTTGAGCTCTGACGTGAATTAGCGAGAGGAAGCGATGAGACGTCTCGACCTTTGCGTGTCTAAACAAGTTCAGAGGCCAAGTGTTTGTGGTTCGTTTGAGAGGTTAGCAGTGGGAGATGAGGACCAGCAAGAGCTTTCAGGGCTGGCACCTTTAGTGTAGGAGCAAGCGCTGGACGTTCGCAATTTTGGTGTTGAGCTCTGACATGAATTAGGGAGAGGAAGTGATGATACGTCTGGACCTTTGAGTGTCTAAACAAGTTCAGAGGCCAAGTGTTTGTGGTTCGTTTTAGAGGTTACCAGTGGGAGATGAGGACCAGCCAGAGCTTTCAGGGCTGGCACCTTTAGTGTAGGAGCAATCGCTGGACGTTCGCAATTTTGGTGTTGAGCTCTGACGTGAATTAGCGAGAGGAAGCGATGATACGTCTGGACCTTTGAGTGTCTAAACAAGTTCAGAGGCCAAGTGTTTGTGGTTCGTTTTAGAGGTTACCAGTGGGAGATGAGGACCAGCAAGAGCTTTCTGGGCTGGCACCTTCAGTGTAGGAGCAATCGCTGGACGTTCGCAATTTCGGTGTTGAGCTCTGGCGTGAATTAGCGAGAGGAAGCGATGATATGTCTGGACCTTTGAGTGTCTAAACAAGTTCAGAGGCCAAGTGTTTGTGGTTCGTTTGAGAGGTTACCAGTGGGAGATGAGGACGAGCCACAGCTTTCAGGGCTGGCACCTTTAGTGTAGGAGCAATCGCTGGACATTCGCAATTTCGGTGTTGAGCTCTGACGTGAATTAGCGAGGGGAAGCGATGATACGTCTGGACCTTTGCGTGTCTAAACAAGTTCAGAGGCCAAGTGTTTGTGGTTCGTTTCAGAGGTTAGCAGTGGGAGATGAGGGCCAGCAAGAGCTTTCAGGACTGGCACCTTTAGTGTAGGAGCAATCGCTGGACGTTCGCAATTTTGGTGTTGAGCTCTGACGTGAATTAGCGAGAGGAAGCGATGAGACGTTTGTACCCTTGCGTGTCTAAACAAGTTCAGAGCCCAAGTGTTTGTGTTTCGTTTTAGAGGTTACCAGTGGGAGATGAGGACCAGCAAGAACTTTCAGGGCTGGCACCTTTAGTGTAGGAGCAATCGCTGGACATTCGCAATTTCGGTGTTGAGCTCTGACGTGAATTAGCGAGAGGAAGCGATGATACGTCTGGAACTTTGAGTGTGTAAACAAGTTCAGAGGCCAAGTGTTTGTGGTTCGTTTGAGAGGTTAGCAGTGGGAGATGAGGACCAGCCACAGCTTTCAGGGCTGGCACCTTTAGTGTAGGAGCAATCGCTGGACGTTCGCAATTTTTGTGTTGAGCTCTGCAATGAATTAGCGAGAGGAAGCGATGATATGTCTGGACCTTTGAGTGTCTAAACATGTTCAGGAGCCAAGTGTTTGTGGTTCGTTTGAGAGGTTACCAGTGGGAGATGAGGACCAGCCACAGCTTTCAGGGCTGGCACCTTTAGTGTAGGAGCAATCGCTGGACGTTCGCAATTTCGGTGTTGAGCTCTGACGTGAATTAGCGAGAGGAAGCGATGATATGTCTGGACCTTTGAGTGTCTAAACAAGTTCAGAGGCCAAGTGTTTGTGGTTCGTTTGAGAGGTTACCAGTGGGAGATGAGGACCATCCACAGCTTTCAGGGCTGGCACCTTTAGTGTAGGAGCAATCGCTGGACGTTCGCAATTTCGGTGTTGAGCTCTGACGTGAATTAGCGAGAGGAAGCGATGATACGTCTGGACCTTTGAGTGTCTAAACAAGTCCAGAGGCCAAGTGTTTTTGGTTCGTTTCAGAGGTTACCAGTGGGAGATGAGGACCAGCAAGAGCTTTCAGGGCTGGCACCTTTAGTGTAGGAGCAATCGCTGGACGTTTGCAATTTTGGTGTTGAGCTCTGACATGAATTAGCGAGAGGAAGCGATGATACGTCTGGACCTTTGCGTGTCTAAACAAGTTCAGAGGCCAAGTGTTTGTGGTTCGTTTGAGAGGTTAGCAGTGGGAGATGAGGACCAGCCAGAGCTTTCAGGACTGGCACCTTTAGTGTAGGAGCAATCGCTGGACGTTCGCAATTTCGGTGTTGAGCTCTGACGTGAATTAGCAAGAGGAAGCGATGATATGTCTGGACCTTTGAGTGTGTAAACAAGTTCAGAGGCCAAGTGTTTGTGGTTCGTTTTAAAGGTTACCAGTGGGAGATGAGGACCAGCAAGAACTTTCAGGGCTGGCACCTCTAGTGTAGGAGCAATCGCTGGACGTTCGCAATTTCGGTGTTGAGCTCTGACGTGAATTAGCGAGAGGAAGCGATGATACGTCTGGAACTTTGAGTGTGTAAGCAAATTCAGAGGCCAAGTGTTTGTGGTTCGTTTGAGAGGTTAGCAGTGGGAGATGAGGACCAGCCACAGCTTTCAGGGCTGGCACCTTTAGTGTAGGAGCAATCGCTGGACGTTCGCAATTTCGGTGTTGAGCTCTGACGTGAATTAGCGAGAGGAAGCGATGATACGTCTGGACCTTTGAGTATCTAAACAAGTTCAGATGCCAAGTGTTTGTGGTTCATTTGAGAGGTTACCAGTGGGAGATGAGGACCAGCCACAGCTTTCAGGGCTGGCACCTTTAGTGTAGGAGCAATCGCTGGACGTTCGCAATTTCGGTGTTGAGCTCTGACGTTAATTAGCGAGAGGAAGCGATGATACGTCTCGACCTTTGAGTATAAACAAGTTCAGATGCCAAGTGTTTGTGGTTCGTTTGAGAGGTTACCAGTGGGAGATGAGGACCAGCAAGAGCTTTCAGGGCTGGCACCTTTAGTGTAGGAGCAATCGCTGGACGTTCGCAATTTTGGTGTTGAGCTCTGACATGAATTAGCGAGAGGAAGCGAAGATACGTCTGGACCTTTGAGTGTCTAAACAAGTTCAGAGGCCAAGTGTTGGTGGTTCGTTTGAGAGGTTACCAGTGGGAGATGAGGACCAGCCACAGCTTTCAGGGCTGGCACCTTTAGTGTAGGAGCAATCGCTGGACGTTCGCAATTTTGGTGTTGAGCTCTGACATGAATTAGCGAGAGGAAGCGATGATACGTCTGGACCTTTGAGTGTCTAAACAAGTTCAGAGGCCAAGTGTTTGTGGTTCGTTTTAGAGGTTACCAGTGGGAGATGAGGACCAGCAAGAGCTTTCAGGGCTGGCACCTTCAGTGTAGGAGCAATCGCTGGACGTTCGCAATTTCGGTGTTGAGCTCTGACGTGAATTAGCAAGAGGAAGCGATGATATGTCTAGACCTTTGAGTGTCTAAACAAGTTCAGAGGCCAAGTGTTTGTGGTTCGTTTGAGAGGTTACCAGTGGGAGATGAGGACGAGCCACAGCTTTCAGGGCTGGCACCTTTAGTGTAGGAGCAATCGCTGGACGTTCGCAATTTCGGTGTTGAGCTCTGACGTGAATTAGCGAGGGGAAGCGATGATACGTCTGGACCTTTGCGTGTCTAAACAAGTTCAGAGGCCAAGTGTTTGTGGTTCGTTTCAGAGGTTAGCAGTGGGAGATGAGGGCCAGCAAGAGCTTTCAGGACTGGCACCTTTAGTGTAGGAGCAATCGCTGGACGTTCGCAATTTCGGTGTTGAGCTCTGACGTGAATTAGCAAGAGGAAGCGATGATACGTCTGGACCTTTGAGTGTATAAACAAGTTCAGAGGCCAAGTGTTTGTGGTTCGTTTGAGAGGTTACCAGTGGGAGATGAGGACCAGCAAGAGCTTTCAGGACTGGCACCTTTAGTGTAGGAGCAATCGCTGGACGTTCGCAATTTGGGTGTTGAGCTCTGACGTGAATTAGGGAGAGGAAGCGATGATACGTCTGGACCTTTGCGTGTCTAAACAAGGTCAGAGGCCAAGTGTTTGTGGTTCGTTTGAGAGATTAGCAGTGGGAGATGAGGACCAGCCACAGCTTTCAGGGCTGGCACCGTCAGTGTAGGAGCAATCGCTGGACGTTCGCAATTTCGGTGTTGAGCTCTGACGTGAGTTAGGGAGAGGAAGCGATGATACGTCTGGACCTTTGAGTGTGTAAACAAGTTCAGAGGCCAAGTGTTTGTGGTTCGTTTGAGAGGTTACCAGTGGGAGATGAGGACCAGCCACAGCTTTCAGGGCTGGCACCGTCAGTGTAGGAGCAATCGCTGGACGTTCGCAATTTCGGTGTTGAGCTCTGACGTTAATTAGCGAGAGGAAGCGATGATACGTCTCGACCTTTGAGTATAAACAAGTTCAGATGCCAAGTGTTTGTGGTTCGTTTGAGAGGTTAGCAGTGGGAGATGAGGACCAGCAAGAGCTTTCAGGGCTGGCACCTTTAGTGTAGGAGCAATCGCTGGACGTTCGCAATTTCGGTGTTGAGCTCTGACATGAATTAGGGAGAGGAAGCGAAGATACGTCTGGACCTTTGAGTGTCTAAACAAGTTCAGAGGCCAAGTGTTGGTGGTTCGTTTTAGAGGTTACCAGTGGGAGATGAGGACCAGCCACAGCTTTCAGGGCTGGCACCTTTAGTGTAGGAGCAATCGCTGGACGTTCGCAATTTTGGTGTTGAGCTCTGACATGAATTAGCGAGAGGAAGCGATGATACGTCTGGACCTTTGAGTGTCTAAACAAGTTCAGAGGCCAAGTGTTTGTGGTTCGTTTTAGAGGTTACCAGTGGGAGATGAGGACCAGCAAGAGCTTTCAGGGCTGGCACCTTCAGTGTAGGAGCAATCGCTGGACGTTCGCAATTTCGGTGTTGAGCTCTGACGTGAATTAGCGAGAGGAAGTGATGATACGTCTGGAACTTTGAGTGTGTAAACAAGTTCAGAGGCCAAGTGTTTGTGGTTCGTTTGAGAGGTTAGCAGTGGGAGATGAGGACCAGCCACAGCTTTCAGGGCTGGCACCTTTAGTGTAGGAGCAATCGCTGGACGTTCGCAATTTCGGTGTTGAGCTCTGACGTGAATTAGCGAGACGAAGCGATGATACGTCTGGACCTTTGTGTATCTAAACAAGTTCAGATGCCAAGTGTTTGTGGTTCATTTGAGAGGTTACCAGTGGGAGATGAGGACCAGCCACAGCTTTCAGGGCTGGCACCTTTAGTGTAGGAGCAATCGCTGGACGTTCGCAATTTCGGTGTTGAGCTCTGACGTTAATTAGCGAGAGGAAGCGATGATACGTCTCGACCTTTGAGTATAAACAAGTTCAGATGCCAAGTGTTTGTGGTTCGTTTGAGAGGTTACCAGTGGGAGATGAGGACCAGCAAGAGCTTTCAGGGCTGGCACCTTTAGTGTAGGAGCAATCGCTGGACGTTCGCAATTTTGGTGTTGAGCTCTGACATGAATTAGGGAGAGGAAGCGAAGATACGTCTGGACCTTTGAGTGTCTAAACAAGTTCAGAGGCCAAGTGTTGGTGGTTCGTTTTAGAGGTTACCAGTGGGAGATGAGGACCAGCCACAGCTTTCAGGGCTGGCACCTTTAGTGTAGGAGCAATCGCTGGACGTTCGCAATTTTGGTGTTGAGCTCTGACATGAATTAGCGAGAGGAAGCGATGATACGTCTGGACCTTTGAGTGTCTAAACAAGTTCAGAGGCCAAGTGTTTGTGGTTCGTTTTAGAGGTTACCAGTGGGAGATGAGGACCAGCAAGAGCTTTCAGGGCTGGCACCTTCAGTGTAGGAGCAATCGCTGGACGTTCGCAATTTCGGTGTTGAGCTCTGACGTGAATTAGCAAGAGGAAGCGATGATATGTCTAGACCTTTGAGTGTCTAAACAAGTTCAGAGGCCAAGTGTTTGTGGTTCGTTTGAGAGGTTACCAGTGGGAGATGAGGACGAGCCACAGCTTTCAGGGCTGGCACCTTTAGTGTAGGAGCAATCGCTGGACGTTCGCAATTTCGGTGTTGAGCTCTGACGTGAATTAGCGAGGGGAAGCGATGATACGTCTGGACCTTTGCGTGTCTAAACAAGTTCAGAGGCCAAGTGTTTGTGGTTCGTTTCAGAGGTTAGCAGTGGGAGATGAGGGCCAGCAAGAGCTTTCAGGACTGGCACCTTTAGTGTAGGAGCAATCGCTGGACGTTCGCAATTTCGGTGTTGAGCTCTGACGTGAATTAGCAAGAGGAAGCGATGATACGTCTCGACCTTTGCGTGTCTAAACAAGTTCAGAGCCCAAGTGTTTGTGGTTCGTTTGAGAGGTTACCAGTGGGAGATGAGGACCAGCAAGAGCTTTCAGGACTGGCACCTTTAGTGTAGGAGCAATCGCTGGACGTTCGCAATTTGGGTGTTGAGCTCTGACGTGAATTAGGGAGAGGAAGCGATGATACGTCTGGACCTTTGCGTGTCTAAACAAGGTCAGAGGCCAAGTGTTTGTGGTTCGTTTGAGAGATTAGCAGTGGGAGATGAGGACCAGCCACAGCTTTCAGGGCTGGCACCGTCAGTGTAGGAGCAATCGCTGGACGTTCGCAATTTTGGTGTTGAGCTCTGACGTTAATTAGCGAGAGGAAGCGATGATACGTCTCGACCTTTGAGTGTCTAAACAAGTTCAGGGGCCAAGTGTTTGTGGTTCGTTTGAGAGGTTACGAGTGGGAGATGAGGACCAGCAATAGCTTTCAGGGCTGGCACCTTTAGTGTAGGAGCAATCGCTGGACGTTCACAATTTCGGTGTTGAGCTCTGACGTGAATTAGCGAGAGGAAGCGATGATACGTCTCGACCTTTGAGTATAAACAAGTTCAGATGCCAAGTGTTTGTGGTTCGTTTGAGAGGTTAGCAGTGGGAGATGAGGACCAGCAAGAGCTTTCAGGGCTGGCACCTTTAGTGTAGGAGCAATCGCTGGACGTTCGCAATTTTGGTGTTGAGCTCTGACATGAATTAGGGAGAGGAAGCGAAGATACGTCTGGACCTTTGAGTGTCTAAACAAGTTCAGAGGCCAAGTGTTTGTGGTTCGTTTTAAAGGTTACCAGTGGGAGATGAGGACCAGCCACAGCTTTCAGGGCTGGCACCTTTAGTGTAGGAGCAATCGCTGGACGTTCGCAATTTTGGTGTTGAGCTCTGACATGAATTAGCGAGAGGAAGCGATGATATGTCTGGACCTTTGAGTGTCTAAACAAGTTCAGAGGCCAAGTGTTTGTGGTTCGTTTTAGAGGTTACCAGTGGGAGATGAGGACCAGCAAGAGCTTTCAGGGCTGGCACCTTCAGTGTAGGAGCAATCGCTGGACGTTCGCAATTTCGGTGTTGAGCTCTGGCGTGAATTAGCAAGAGGAAGCGATGATATGTCTAGACCTTTGAGTGTCTAAACAAGTTCAGAGGCCAAGTGTTTGTGGTTCGTTTGAGAGGTTACCAGTGGGAGATGAGGACGAGCCACAGCTTTCAGGGCTGGCACCTTTAGTGTAGGAGCAATCGCTGGACGTTCGCAATTTCGGTGTTGAGCTCTGACGTGAATTAGCGAGGGGAAGCGATGATACGTCTGGACCTTTGCGTGTCTAAACAAGTTCAGAGGCCAAGTGTTTGTGGTTCGTTTCAGAGGTTAGCAGTGGGAGATGAGGGCCAGCAAGAGCTTTCAGGACTGGCACCTTTAGTGTAGGAGCAATCGCTGGACGTTCGCAATTTCGGTGTTGAGCTCTGACGTGAATTAGCAAGAGGAAGCGATGATACGTCTGGACCTTTGCGTGTCTAAACAAGTTCAGGGGCCAAGTGTTTGTGGTTCGTTTGAGAGGTTACCAGTGGGAGATGAGGACCAGCCACAGCTTTCAGGGCTGGCACCTTTAGTGTAGGAGCAATCGCTGGACGTTCGCAATTTCGGTGTTGAGCTCTGATGTGAATTAGCGAGAGGAAGCGATGATATGTCTGGACCTTTGAGTGTGTAAACAAGTTCAGAGGCCAAGTGTTTGTGGTTCGTTTTAAAGGTTACCAGTGGGAGATGAGGACCAGCAAGAACTTTCAGGGCTGGCACCTTTAGTGTAGGAGCAATCGCTGGACGTTCGCAATTTCGGTGTTGAGCTCTGACGTGAATTAGCGAGAGGAAGCGATGAGACGTCTGGAACTTTGAGTGTGTAAACAAGTTCAGAGGCCAAGTGTTTGTGGTTCGTTTGAGAGGTTAGCAGTGGGAGATGAGGACCAGCCACAGCTTTCAGGGCTGGCACCTTTAGTGTAGGAGCAATCGCTGGACGTTCGCAATTTCGGTGTTGAGCTCTGACGTGAATTAGCGAGGGGAAGCGATGATACGTCTGGACCTTTGCGTGTCTAAACAAGTTCAGAGGCCAAGTGTTTGTGGTTCGTTTCAGAGGTTAGCAGTGGGAGATGAGGGCCAGCAAGAGCTTTCAGGACTGGCACCTTTAGTGTAGGAGCAATCGCTGGACGTTCGCAATTTCGGTGTTGAGCTCTGACGTGAATTAGCAAGAGGAAGCGATGATACGTCTGGACCTTTGAGTGTCTAAACAAGTTCAGGGGCCAAGTGTTTGTGGTTCGTTTGAGAGGTTACCAGTGGGAGATGAGGACCAGCCACAGCTTTCAGGGCTGGCACCTTTAGTGTAGGAGCAATCGCTGGACGTTCGCAATTTCGGTGTTGAGCTCTGATGTGAATTAGCGAGAGGAAGCGATGATATGTCTGGACCTTTGAGTGTGTAAACAAGTTCAGAGGCCAAGTGTTTGTGGTTCGTTTTAAAGGTTACCAGTGGGAGATGAGGACCAGCAAGAACTTTCAGGGCTGGCACCTTTAGTGTAGGAGCAATCGCTGGACGTTCGCAATTTTGGTGTTGAGCTCTGACATGAAATTAGCGAGAGGAAGCGATGATACGTCTGGACCTTTGAGTGTCTAAACAAGTTCAAGAGGCCAAGTGTTTGTGGTTCGTTTTAGAGGTTACCAGTGGGAGATGAGGACCAGCAAGAGCTTTCAGGGCTGGCACCTTCAGTGTAGGAGCAATCGCTGGACGTTCGCAATTTCGGTGTTGAGCTCTGACGTGAATTAGCAAGAGGAAGCGATGATATGTCTAGACCTTTGAGTGTCTAAACAAGTTCAGAGGCCAAGTGTTTGTGGTTCGTTTGAGAGGTTACCAGTGGGAGATGAGGACGAGCCACAGCTTTCAGGGCTGGCACCTTTAGTGTAGGAGCAATCGCTGGACGTTCGCAATTTCGGTGTTGAGCTCTGACGTGAATTAGCGAGGGGAAGCGATGATACGTCTGGACCTTTGCGTGTCTAAACAAGTTCAGAGGCCAAGTGTTTGTGGTTCGTTTGAGAGGTTACCAGTGGGAGATGAGGGCCAGCAAGAGCTTTCAGGACTGGCACCTTTAGTGTAGGAGCAATCGCTGGACGTTCGCAATTTCGGTGTTGAGCTCTGACGTGAATTAGCAAGAGGAAGCGATGATACGTCTCGACCTTTGCGTGTCTAAACAAGTTCAGAGGCCAAGTGTTTGTGGTTCGTTTGAGAGGTTACCAGTGGGAGATGAGGACCAGCAAGAGCTTTCAGGACTGGCACCTTTAGTGTAGGAGCAATCGCTGGACGTTCGCAATTTGGGTGTTGAGCTCTGACGTGAATTAGGGAGAGGAAGCGATGATACGTCTGGACCTTTGCGTGTCTAAACAAGGTCAGAGGCCAAGTGTTTGTGGTTCGTTTGAGAGATTAGCAGTGGGAGATGAGGACCAGCCACAGCTTTCAGGGCTGGCACCGTCAGTGTAGGAGCAATCGCTGGACGTTCGCAATTTTGGTGTTGAGCTCTGACGTTAATTAGCGAGAGGAAGCGATGATACGTCTCGACCTTTGAGTGTCTAAACAAGTTCAGGGGCCAAGTGTTTGTGGTTCGTTTGAGAGGTTACCAGTGGGAGATGAGGACCAGCAATAGCTTTCAGGGCTGGCACCTTTAGTGTAGGAGCAATCGCTGGACGTTCACAATTTCGGTGTTGAGCTCTGACGTGAATTAGCGAGAGGAAGCGATGATACGTCTCGACCTTTGAGTATCTAAACAAGTTCAGAGGCCAAGTGTTTGTGGTTCGTTTGAGAGGTTACCAGTGGAGATGAGGACCAGCAACAGCTTTTAGGACTGATACCTTTAGTGTAGGAGCAATCGTCTGGACGTTCGCAATTTCGGTGTTGAGCTCTGACGTGAGTTAGGGAGAGGAAGCGATGATACGTCTGGACCTTTGAGTGTGTGTAAACAAGTTCAGAGGCCAAGTGTTTGTGGTTCGTTTGAGAGAGTTACCAGTGGGAGATGAGGACCAGCCACAGCTTTCAGGGCTGGCACCGTCAGTGTAGGAGCAATCGCTGGACGTTCGCAATTTCGGTGTTGAGCTCTGACGTGAATTAACGAGAGGAGCGATGATACGTCTCGACCTTTGAGTATAAACAAGTTCAGATGCCAAGTGTTTGTGGTTCGTTTGAGAGGTTAGCAGTGGGAGATGAGGACCAGCAAGAGCTTTCAGGGCTGGCACCTTTAGTGTAGGAGCAATCGCTGGACGTTCGCAATTTTGGTGTTGAGCTCTGACATGAATTAGGGAGAGGAAGCGAAGATACGTCTGGACCTTTGAGTGTCTAAACAAGTTCAGAGGCCAAGTGTTTGTGGTTCGTTTTAAAGGTTACCAGTGGGAGATGAGGACCAGCCACAGCTTTCAGGGCTGGCACCTTTAGTGTAGGAGCAATCGCTGGACGTTCGCAATTTTGGTGTTGAGCTCTGACATGAATTAGCGAGAGGAAGCGATGATATGTCTGGACCTTTTGAGTGTCTAAACAAGTTCAGAGGCCAAGTGTTTGTGGTTCGTTTTAGAGGTTACCAGTGGGAGATGAGGACCAGCAAGAGCTTTCAGGGCTGGCACCTTCAGTGTAGGAGCAATCGCTGGACGTTCGCAATTTCGGTGTTGAGCTCTGGCGTGAATTAGCAAGAGGAAAGCGATGATATGTCTAGACCTTTGAGTGTCTAAACAAGTTCAGAGGCCAAGTGTTTGTGGTTCGTTTGAGAGGTTACCAGTGGGAGATGAGGACGAGCCACAGCTTTCAGGGCTGGCACCTTTAGTGTAGGAGCAATCGCTGGACGTTTGCAATTTCGGTGTTGAGCTCTGACGTGAATTAGCGAGGGGAAGCGATGATACGTCTGGACCTTTGCGTGTCTAAACAAGTTCAGAGGCCAAGTGTTTGTGGTTCGTTTCAGAGGTTAGCAGTGGGAGATGAGGGCCAGCAAGAGCTTTCAGGACTGGCACCTTTAGTGTAGGAGCAATCGCTGGACGTTCGCAATTTCGGTGTTGAGCTCTGACGTGAATTAGCAAGAGGAAGCGATGATACGTCTGGACCTTTGCGTGTCTAAACAAGTTCAGGGGGCCAAGTGTTTGTGGTTCGTTTGAGAGGTTACCAGTGGGAGATGAGGACCAGCCACAGCTTTCAGGGCTGGCACCTTTAGTGTAGGAGCAATCGCTGGACGTTCGCAATTTCGGTGTTGAGCTCTGATGTGAATTAGCGAGAGGAAGCGATGATATGTCTGGACCTTTGAGTGTGTAAACAAGTTCAGAGGCCAAGTGTTTGTGGTTCGTTTTAAAGGTTACCAGTGGGAGATGAGGACCAGCAAGAACTTTCAGGGCTGGCACCTTTAGTGTAGGAGCAATCGCTGGACGGTTCGCAATTTCGGTGTTGAGCTCTGACGTGAATTAGCGAGAGGAAGCGATGATACGTCTGGAACTTTGAGTGTGTAAACAAGTTCAGAGGCCAAGTGTTTGTGGTTCGTTTGAGAGGTTAGCAGTGGGAGATGAGGACCAGCCACAGCTTTCAGGCTGCACCTTTAGTGTAGGAGCAATCGCTGGACGTTCGCAATTTTTGTGTTGAGCTCTGCAATGAATTAGCGAGAGGAAGCGATGATACGTCTGGACCTTTGAGTGTCTAAACAAGTTCAGAGGCCAAGTGTTTGTGGTTCGTTTTAGAGGTTACCAGTGGGAGATGAGGACCAGCAAGAGCTTTCAGGGCTGGCACCTTCAGTGTAGGAGCAATCGCTGGACGTTCGCAATTTCGGTGTTGAGCTTCTGACGTGAATTAGCAAGAGGAAGCGATGATATGTCTAGACCTTTGAGTGTCTAAACAAGTTCAGAGGCCAAGTGTTTGTGGTTCGTTTGAGAGGTTACCAGTGGGAGATGAGGACGAGCCACAGCTTTCAGGGCTGGCACCTTTAGTGTAGGAGCAATCGCTGGACGTTCGCAATTTCGGTGTTGAGCTCTGACGTGAATTAGCGAGGGGAAGCTATGATACGTCTGGACCTTTGCGTGTCTAAACAAGTTCAGAGGCCAAGTGTTTGTGGTTCGTTTCAGAGGTTAGCAGTGGGAGATGAGGGCCAGCAAGAGCTTTCAGGACTGGCACCTTTAGTGTAGGAGCAATCGCTGGACGTTCGCAATTTCGGTGTTGAGCTCTGACGTGAATTAGCAAGAGGAAGCGATGATACGTCTGGACCTTTGAGTGTCTAAACAAGTTCAGGGGCCAAGTGTTTGTGGTTCGTTTGAGAGGTTACCAGTGGGAGATGAGGACCAGCAAGAGCTTTCAGGGCTGGCACCTTTAGTGTAGGAGCAATCGCTGGACGTTCGCAATTTCGGTGTTGAGCTCTGATGTGAATTAGCGAGAGGAAGCGATGATATGTCTGGACCTTTGAGTGTGTAAACAAGTTCAGAGGCCAAGTGTTTGTGGTTCGTTTTAAAGGGTTACCAGTGGGAGATGAGGACCAGCAAGAACTTTCAGGGCTGGCACCTTTAGTGTAGGAGCAATCGCTGGACGTTCGCAATTTCGGTGTTGAGCTCTGACGTGAATTAGCGAGAGGAAGCGATGATACGTCTGGAACTTTGAGTGTGTAAACTAAGTTCAGAGGCCAAGTGTTTGTGGTTCGTTTGAGAGGTTAGCAGTGGGAGATGAGGACCAGCCACAGCTTTCAGGGCTGGCACCTTTAGTGTAGGAGCAATCGCTGGACGTTCGCAATTTTTGTGTTGAGCTCTGCAATGAATTAGCGAGAGGAAGCGATGATATGTCTGGACCTTTGAGTGTCTAAACAAGTTCAGAGGCCAAGTGTTTGTGGTTCGTTTGAGAGGTTACCAGTGGGAGATGAGGACCAGCCACAGCTTTCAGAGCTGGCACCTTTAGTGTAGGAGCAATCGCTGGACGTTCACAATTTTGGTGTTGAGCTCTGACGTGAATTAGCGAGAGGAAGCGATGATACGTCTCAACCTTTGAGTGTCTAAACATGTTCAGAGGCCAAGTGTTGTGGTTCGTTTGAGAGGTTACCAGTGGGAGATGAGGACCAGCCACAGCTTTCAGGGCTGGCACCTTTAGTGTAGGAGCAATCGCTGGACGTTCGCAATTTCGGTTGTTGAGCTCTGACGTGAATTAGCGAGAGGAAGCGATGATATGTCTGGACCTTTGAGTGTCTAAACAAGTTCAGAGGCCAAGTGTTTGTGGTTCGTTTAAGAGGTTACCAGTGGGAGATGAGGACACAGCTTTCAGGGCTGGCACCTTTAGTGTAGGAGCAATCGCTGGACGTTCGCAATTTCGGTGTTGAGCTCTGACAGTGAATTAGCGAGAGGAAGCGATGATACGTCTGGACCTTTGAGTGTCTAAACAAGTTCAGAGGCCAAGTGTTTGTGGTTCGTTTGAGAGGTTACCAGTGGAGATGAGGACCAGCCACAGCTTTCAGGGCTGGCACCTTTAGTGTAGGAGCAATCGCTGGACGTTCGCAATTTCGGTGTTGAGCTCTGACGTGAATTAGCGAGAGGAAGCGATGATACGTCTGGACCTTTGAGTGTGTAAACAAGTTCAGAGGCCAAGTGTTTGTGGTTCGTTTGAGAGGTTACCAGTGGAGATGAGGACCAGCAAGAGCTTTCAGGACTGGCACCTTTAGTGTAGGGAGCAATCGCTGGACGTTCGCAATTTCGGTGTTGAGCTCTGACGTGAATTAGCGAGAGGAAGCGATGATACGTCTGGACCTTTGAGTGTAAACAAGTTCAGATGCCAAGTGTTTGTGGTTCGTTTGAGAGGTTAGCAGTGGGAGATGAGGACCAGCCACAGCTTTCAGGGCTGGCACCTTTAGTGTAGGAGCAATCGCTGGACGTTCGCAATTTTGGTGTTGAGCTCTGACATGAATTAGGGAGAGGAAGCGATGATACGTCCGGACCTTTGAGTGTCTAAACAAGTCCAGAGGCCAAGTGTTTGTGGTTCGTTTTAGAGGTTACCAGTGGGAGATGAGGACCAGCAAGAGCTTTCAGGGCTGGCACCTTTAGTGTAGGAGCAATCGCTGGACGTTCACAATTTTGGTGTTGAGCTCTGACGTGAATTAGCAAGAGGAAGCGATGATACGTCTGGACCTTTGAGTGTCTAAACAAGTTCAGGGGCCAAGTGTTTGTGGTTCGTTTGAGAGGTTACCAGTGGGAGATGAGGACCAGCAAGAGCTTTCAGGGCTGGCACCTCTAGTGTAGGAGCAATCGCTGGACGTTCGCAATTTCGGTGTTGAGCTCTGACGTGAATTAGCGAGAGGAAGCGATGATACGTCTGGACCTTTGAGTGTCTAAACAAGTTCAGAGGCCAAGTGTTTGTGGTTCGTTTTAAAGGTTACCAGTGGGAGATGAGGACCAGCAAGAACTTTCAGGGCTGGCACCTTTAGTGTAGGAGCAATCGCTGGACGTTCGCAATTTCGGTGTTGAACTCTGACGTGAATTAGCGAGAGGAAGCGATGATATGTCTGGACCTTTGAGTGTGTAAACAAGTTCAGAGGCCAAGTGTTTGTGGTTCATTTGAGAGGTTACCAGTGGGAGATGAGGACCAGCCACAGCTTTCAGGGCTGGCACCTTTAGTGTAGGAGCAATCGCTGGACGTTCACAATTTTGGTGTTGAGCTCTGCAATGAATTAGCGAGAGGAAGCGATGATATGTCTGGACCTTTGAGTGTCTAAACAAGTTCAGAGGCCAAGTGTTTGTGGTTCGTTTGAGAGGTTACCAGTGGGAGATGAGGACCAGCCACAGCTTTCAGGGCTGGCACCTTTAGTGTAGGAGCAATCGCTGGACGTTCGCAATTTCGGTGTTGAGCTCTGACGTGAATTAGCGAGAGGAAGCGATGATACGTCTGGACCTTGAGTGTCTAAAGAAGTTCAGAGGCCAAGTGTTTGTGGTTCGTTTTAGAGGTTACCAGTGGGAGATGAGGACCAGCAAGAGCTTTCAGGGCTGGCACCTTTAGTGTAGGAGCAATCGCTGGACGTTCGCAATTTCGGTGTGTTGAGCTCTGACGTGAATTAGCGAGAGGAAGCGATGATACGTCTGGACCTTTGAGTGTCTAAACAAGTTCAGAGGCCAAGTGTTTGTGGTTCGTTTTAAAGGTTACCAGTGGGAGATGAGGACCAGCAAGAACTTTCAGGGCTGGCACCTTTAGTGTAGGAGCAATCGCTGGACGTTCGCAATTTCGGTGTTGAACTCTGACGTGAATTAGCGAGAGGAAGCGATGATATGTCTGGACCTTTGAGTGTGTAAACAAGTTCAGAGGCCAAGTGTTTGTGGTTCATTTGAGAGGTTACCAGTGGGAGATGAGGACCAGCCACAGCTTTCAGGGCTGGCACCTTTAGTGTAGGAGCAATCGCTGGACGTTGACAATTTTGGTGTTGAGCTCTGCAATGAATTAGCGAGAGGAAGCGATGATATGTCTGGACCTTTGAGTGTCTAAACAAGTTCAGGGGCCAAGTGTTTGTGGTTCGTTTGAGAGGTTACCAGTGGGAGATGAGGACCAGCCACAGCTTTCAGGGCTGGCACCTTTAGTGTAGGAGCAATCGCTGGACGTTCGCAATTTCGGTGTTGAGCTCTGACGTGAATTAGCGAGAGGAAGCGATGATACATCTGGACCTTTGAGTGTCTAAAGAAGTTCAGAGCCCAAGTGTTTGTGGTTCGTTTTAGAGGTTATCAGTGGGAGATGAGGACCAGCAAGAGCTTCAGGGCTGGCACCTTTAGTGTAGGAGCAATCGCTGGACGTTCGCAATTTCGGTGTTGAGCTCTGACGTGAATTAGCGAGAGGAAGCGATGATATGTCTGGACCTTTGAGTGTGTAAACAAGTTCAGAGGCAAGTGTTTGTGGTTCGTTTTAAAGGTTACCAGTGGGAGATGAGGACCAGCAAGAGCTTTCAGGGCTGGCACCTTTAGTGTAGGAGCAATCGCTGGACGTTCGCAATTTCGGTGTTGAGCTCTGACGTGAATTAGCGAGAGGAAGCGATGATACGTCTGGAACTTTGAGTGTGTAAACAAGTTCAGAGGCAAGTGTTTGTGGTTCGTTTGAGAGGTTAGCAGTGGGAGATGAGGACCAGCCACAGCTTTCAGGGCTGGCACCTTTAGTGTAGGAGCAATCGCTGGACGTTCGCAATTTTTGTGTTGAGCTCTGCAATGAATTAGCGAGAGGAAGCGATGATACGTCTGGACCTTTGAGTGTCTAAACAAGTTCAGAGGCCAAGTGTTTGTGGTTCGTTTTAGAGGTTACCAGTGGGAGATGAGGACCAGCAAGAGCTTTCAGGGCTGGCACCTTCAGTGTAGGAGCAATCGCTGGACGTTCGCAATTTCGGTGTTGAGCTCTGACGTGAATTAGCAAGAGGAAGCGATGATATGTCTAGACCTTTGAGTGTCTAAACAAGTTCAGAGGCCAAGTGTTTGTGGTTCGTTTGAGAGGTTACCAGTGGGAGATGAGGACGAGCCACAGCTTTCAGGGCTGGCACCTTTAGTGTAGGGAGCAATCGCTGGACGTTCGCAATTTCGGTGTTGAGCTCTGACGTGAATTAGCGAGGGGAAGCGATGATACGTCTGGAA
>NW_026776649.1:0-174515 GCF_030936135.1 Gavia stellata | reverse complement strand
CTTGTTTAGGCTACTAAAACTTCCAACGTACACAGCCTCTCCTGCTCGAGCTGCCCAAAGTTCAACACCGAAATTGCGAACGTCCAGCGATTGCTCCTACACTAAAGGTGCCAGCCCTGAATGCTGTTGCTGGTCCTCATCTCCCACTGGTAACCTCTAAAACGAACCACAAACACTTGGGCTCTGAACTTGTTTAGGCTACTAAAACTTCCAACGTACACAGCCTCTCCTGCTCGAGCTGGCCAAAGTTCAACACCGAAATTGCGAACGTCCAGCGATTGCTCCTACACTAAAGGTGCCAGCCCTGAAAGCTGTTGCTGGTCCTCATCTCCCACTGGTAACCTCAAAAACGAACCACTAACACTTGGGCTCTGAACTTGTTTAGGCTACTAAAACTTCCAACGTACACAGCCTCTCCTGCTCAATCTGGCCAGAGCTCAACACCGAAATTGCGAACGTCCAGCGATTGCTCCTACACTAAAGGTGCCTGCCCTGAATGCTCTTGCTCGTCCTCATCTCCCACTGGTAACCTCTAAAACGAACCACAAACACTTGGGCTCTGAACTTGTTTAGGCTACTAAAACTTCCAACGTACACAGCCTCTCCTGCTCGAGCTGGCCAAAGTTCAACACCGAAATTGCGAACTTCCAGCGATTGCTCCTACACTAAAGGTGCCAGCCCTGAAGGCTGTTGCTCGTCCTCATCTCCCACTGGTAACCTCTAAAACGAACCACAAACACTTGGGCTCTGAACTTGTTTAGGCTACTAAAACTTCCAACGTACACAGCCTCTCCTGCTCGAGCTGCCCAAAGTTCAACACTGAAATTGCGAAAGTCCAGCGATTGCTCCTACACTAAAGGTGCCAGCCCTGAAAGCTCTTGCTGGTCCTCATCTCCCACTGGTAACCTCTAAAACGAACCACAAACACTTGGGCTCTGAACTTGTTTAGGCTACTTAAACTTCCAACGTACACAGCCTCTCCTGCTCAATCTGGCCAGAGCTCAACACCGAAATTGCGAACGTCCAGCGATTGCTCCTACACTAAAGGTGCCTGCCCTGAATGCTCTTGGTCGTCCTCATCTCCCACTGGTAACCTCTAAAACTAACCACAAACACTTGGGCTCTGAACTTGTTTAGGCTACTAAAACTTCCAACGTACACAGCCTCTCCTGCTCGAGCTGCCCAAAGTTCAACACCGAAATTGCGAACGTCCAGCAATTGCTCCTACACTAAAGGTGCCAGCCCTGAATGCTGTTGCTTGTCCTCGTCTCCCACTGGTAACCTCGAAAATGAACCACAAACACTTGGGCTCTGAACTTGTTTAGGCTACTTAAACTTCCAACGTACACAGCCTCTCCTGCTCGAGCTGGCCAAAGTTCAACACCGAAATTGCGAACGTCCAGCGATTGCTCCTACACTAAAGGTGCCAGCCCTGAAGGCTGTTGCTCGTCCTCATCTACCACTGGTAACCTCGAAAACGAACCACAAACACTTGGGCTCTGAACTTGTTTAGGCTACTAAAACTTCCAACGTACACAGCCTCTCCTGCTCGAGCTGGCCAAAGTTCAACACTGAAATTGCGAAAGTCCAGCGATTGCTCCTACACTAAAGGTGCCTGCCCTGAATGCTCTTGCTCGTCCTCATCTCCCACTGGTAACCTCTAAAACTAACCACAAACACTTGGGCTCTGAACTTGTTTAGGCTACTAAAACTTCCAACGTACACAGCCTCTGCTGCTCGAGCTGCCCAAAGTTCAACACCGAAATTGCGAACGTCCAGCGATTGCTCCTACACTAAAGGTGCCAGCCCTGAAAGCCCTTGCTGGTCCTCATCTCCCACTGGTAACCTCGAAAACGAACCACAAACACTTGGGCTCTGAACTTGTTTAGGCTACTTAAACTTCCAACGTACACAGCCTCTCCTGCTCAATCTGGCCAGAGCTCAACACCGAAATTGCGAACGTCCAGCGATTGCTCCTACACTAAAGGTGCCTGCCCTGAATGCTCTTGCTGGTCCTCATCTCCCACTGGTAACCTCTAAAACGAACCACAAACACTTGGGCTCTGAACTTGTTTAGGCTACTAAAACCTCCAACGTACACAGCCTCTCCTGCTCGAGCTGGCCAAAGTTCAACACCGAAATTGCGAACGTCCAGCGATTGCTCCTACACTAAAGGTGCCAGCCCTGAAAGCTGTTGCTGCTCCTTATCTCCCACTGGTAACCTCAAAAACGAACCACAAACACTTGGGCTCTGAACTTGTTTAGGCTCCTAAAACTTCCAACGTACACAGCCTCTCCTGCTCGAGCTGCCCAAAGTTCAACACCGAAATTGCGAACGTCCAGCGATTGCTCCTACACTAAAGGTGCCAGCCCTGAAAGCCCTTGCTGGTCCTCATCTCCCACTGGTAACCTCGAAAACGAACCACAAACACTTGGGCTCTGAACTTGTTTAGGCTACTTAAACTTCCAATTTACACAGCCTCTCCTGCTCAATCTGGCCAGAGCTCAACACCGAAATTGCGAACGTCCAGCGATTGCTCCTACACTAAAGGTGCCAGCCCTGAAAGCTGTTGCTGGTCCTCATCTCCCACTGGTAACCTCTAAAACGAACCACAAACACTTGGGCTCTGAACTTGTTTAGGCTACTAAAACTTCCAACGTACACAGCCTCTCCTGCTCGAGCGGCCCAAAGTTCAACACGGAAATTGTGAACGTCCAGCGATTGCTCCTACACTAAAGGTGCCAGCCCTGAAAGCTCTTGCTGGTCCTCATCTCCCACTGGTAACCTCGAAAACGAACCACAAACACTTGGGCTCTGAACTTGTTTAGGCTACTAAAACTTCCAACGTACACAGCCTCTCCTGCTCAATCTGGCCAGAGCTCAACACAGAAATTGCGAACGTCCAGCGATTGCTCCTACACTAAAGGTGCCAGCCCTGAAAGCTGTTGCTGGTCCTCATCTCCCACTGGTAACCTCAAAAACGAACCACAAACACTTGGGCTCTGAACTTGTTTAGGCTACTAAAACTTCCAACGTACACAGCCTCTCCTGCTCCATCTGCCCAAAGTTCAACACCGAAATTGCGAACGTCCAGCGATTGCTCCTACACTAAAGGTGCCAGCCCTGAAAGCTGTTGCTGGTCCTCATCTCCCACTGGTAACCTCTAAAACGAACCACAAACACTTGGGCTCTGAACTTGTTTAGGCTACTAAAACTTCCAACGTACACAGCCTCTCCTGCTCGAGCTGGCCAAAGTTCAACACTGAAATTGCGAACGTCCAGCGATTGCTCCTACACTAAAGGTGCCAGCCCTGAAAGCTCTTGCTGGTCCTCATCTCCCACTGGTAACCTCGAAAACGAACCACAAACACTTGGGCTCTGAACTTGTTTAGGCTACTTAAACTTCCAACGTACACAGCCTCTCCTGCTCGAGCTGGCCAAAGTTCAACACCGAAATTGCGAACGTCCAGCGATTGCTCCTACACTAAAGGTGCCAGCCCTGAAGGCTGTTGCTCGTCCTCATCTCCCACTGGTAACCTCTAAAACGAACCACAAACACTTGGGCTCTGAACTTGTTTAGGCTACTTAAACTTCCAACGTACACAGCCTCTCCTGCTCAATCTGGCCAGAGCTCAACACCGAAATTGCGAACGTCCAGCGATTGCTCCTACACTAAAGGTGCCTGCCCTGAATGCTCTTGCTCGTCCTCATCTCCCACTGGTAACCTCTAAAACGAACCACAAACACTTGGGCTCTGAACTTGTTTAGGCTACTAAAACTTCCAACGTACACAGCCTCTGCTGCTCGAGCTGGCCAAAGTTCAACACCGAAATTGCGAACGTCCAGCAATTGCTCCTACACTAAAGGTGCCAGCCCTGAATGCTGTTGCTTGTCCTCATCTCCCACTGGTAACCTCGAAAACGAACCACAAACACTTGGGCTCTGAACTTGTTTAGGCTACTTAAACTTCCAACGTACACAGCCTCTCCTGCTCGAGCTGCCCAAAGTTCAACACCGAAATTGCGAACATCCAGCGATTGCTCCTACACTAAAGGTGCCAGCCCTGAAAGCTCTTGCTGGTCCTCATCTCCCACTGGTAACCTCTAAAACGAACCACAAACACTTGGGCTCTGAACTTGTTTAGGCTACTAAAACCTCCAACGTACACAGCCTCTCCTGCTCGAGCTGCCCAAAGTTCAACACTGAAATTGCGAACGTCCAGCGATTGCTCCTACACTAAAGGTGCCAGCCCTGAAGCTCTTGCTGGTCCTCATCTCCCACTGGTAACCTCAAAAACGAACCACAAACACTTGGGCTCTGAACTTGTTTAGGCTACTAAAACTTCCAACGTACACAGCCTCTCCTGCTCAATCTGGCCAGAGCTCAACACCGAAATTGCGAACGTCCAGCGATTGCTCCTACACTAAAGGTGCCAGCCCTGAAAGCTGTTGCTGGTCCTCATCTCCCACTGGTAACCTCAAAAACGAACCACAAACACTTGGGCTCTGAACTTGTTTAGGCTACTAAAACTTCCAACGTACACAGCCTCTCCTGCTCGAGCTGCCCAAAGTTCAACACCGAAATTGCGAACGTCCAGCGATTGCTCCTACACTAAAGGTGCCAGCCCTGAAAGCTGTTGCTGGTCCTCATCTCCCACTGGTAACCTCGAAAACGAACCACAAACACTTGGGCTCTGAACTTGTTTAGGCTACTAAAACTTCCAACGTACACAGCCTCTCCTGCTCGAGCTGCCCAAAGTTCAACACTGAAATTGCGAACGTCCAGCGATTGCTCCTACACTAAAGGTGCCAGCCCTGAAAGCTGTTGCTGGTCCTCATCTCCCACTGGTAACCTCGAAAACGAACCACAAACACTTGGGCTCTGAACTTGTTTAGGCTACTTAAACTTCCAACGTACACAGCCTCTCCTGCTCGAGCTGGCCAAAGTTCAACACCGAAATTGCGAACGTCCAGCGATTGCTCCTACACTAAAGGTGCCAGCCCTGAAGGCTGTTGCTCGTCCTCATCTCCCACTGGTAACCTCTAAAACGAACCACAAACACTTGGCTCTGAACTTGTTTAGGCTACTTAAACTTCCAACGTACACAGCCTCTCCTGCTCAATCTGGCCAGAGCTCAACACCGAAATTGCGAACGTCCAGCGATTGCTCCTACACTAAAGGTGCCTGCCCTGAATGCTCTTGCTCGTCCTCATCTCCCACTGGTAACCTCTAAAACGAACCACAAACACTTGGGCTCTGAACTTGTTTAGGCTACTAAAACTTCCAACGTACACAGCCTCTGCTGCTCGAGCTGGCCAAAGTTCAACACCGAAATTGCGAACGTCCAGCAATTGCTCCTACACTAAAGGTGCCAGCCCTGAATGCTGTTGCTTGTCCTCATCTCCCACTGGTAACCTCTAAAACGAACCACAAACACTTGGGCTCTGAACTTGTTTAGGCTACTAAAACTTCCAACGTACACAGCCTCTCCTGCTCGAGCTGCCCAAAGTTCAACACTGAAATTGCGAAAGTCCAGCGATTGCTCCTACACTAAAGGTGCCAGCCCTGAAAGCTCTTGCTGGTCCTCATCTCCCACTGGTAACCTCTACAACGAACCACAAACACTTGGGCTCTGAACTTGTTTAGGCTACTAAAACTTCCAACGTACACAGCCTCTCCTGCTCGAGCTGGCCAAAGTTCAACACCGAAATTGCGAACGTCCAGCGATTGCTCCTACACTAAAGGTGCCAGCCCTGAAAGCCCTTGCTGGTCCTCATCTCCCACTGGTAACCTCGAAAACGAACCACAAACACTTGGGCTCTGAACTTGTTTAGGCTACTTAAACTTCCAATTTACACAGCCTCTCCTGCTCAATCTGGCCAGAGCTCAACACCGAAATTGCGAACGTCCAGCGATTGCTCCTACACTAAAGGTGCCAGCCCTGAAAGCTCTTGCTGGTCCTCATCTCCCACTGGTAACCTCTAAAACGAACCACAAACACTTGGGCTCTGAACTTGTTTAGGCTACTAAAACTTCCAACGTACACAGCCTCTCCTGCTCGAGCGGCCCAAAGTTCAACACCGAAATTGCGAACGTCCAGCGATTGCTCCTACACTAAAGGTGCCAGCCCTGAAAGCTCTTGCTGGTCCTCATCTCCCACTGGTAACCTCGAAAACGAACCACAAACACTTGGGCTCTGAACTTGTTTAGGCTACTTAAACTTCCAACGTACACAGCCTCTCCTGCTCGAGCTGGCCAAAGTTCAACACCGAAATTGCGAACGTCCAGCGATTGCTCCTACACTAAAGGTGCCAGCCCTGAAGGCTGTTGCTCGTCCTCATCTCCCACTGGTAACCTCTAAAACGAACCACAAACACTTGGGCTCTGAACTTGTTTAGGCTACTTAAACTTCCAACGTACACAGCCTCTCCTGCTCAATCTGGCCAGAGCTCAACACCGAAATTGCGAACGTCCAGCGATTGCTCCTACACTAAAGGTGCCTGCCCTGAATGCTCTTGCTCGTCCTCATCTCCCACTGGTAACCTCTAAAACGAACCACAAACACTTGGGCTCTGAACTTGTTTAGGCTACTAAAACTTCCAACGTACACAGCCTCTGCTGCTCGAGCTGGCCAAAGTTCAACACCGAAATTGCGAACGTCCAGCGATTGCTCCTACACTAAAGGTGCCAGCCCTGAAAGCTCTTGCTGGTCCTCATCTCCCACTGGTAACCTCTAAAACGAACCACAAACACTTGGGCTCTGAACTTGTTTAGGCTACTTAAACTTCCAACGTACACAGCCTCTCCTGCTCGAGCTGGCCAAAGTTCAACACCGAAATTGCGAACGTCCAGCGATTGCTCCTACACTAAAGGTGCCAGCCCTGAAAGCTCTTGCTGGTCCTCATCTCCCACTGGTAACCTCGAAAACGAACCACAAACACTTGGGCTCTGAACTTGTTTAGGCTACTAAAACCTCCAACGTACACAGCCTCTCCTGCTCGAGCTGCCCAAAGTTCAACACTGAAATTGCGAACGTCCAGCGATTGCTCCTACACTAAAGGTGCCAGCCCTGAAGCTCTTGCTGGTCCTCATCTCCCACTGGTAACCTCAAAAACGAACCACAAACACTTGGGCTCTGAACTTGTTTAGGCTACTAAAACTTCCAACGTACACAGCCTCTCCTGCTCAATCTGGCCAGAGCTCAACACCGAAATTGCGAACGTCCAGCGATTGCTCCTACACTAAAGGTGCCAGCCCTGAAAGCTGTTGCTGGTCCTCATCTCCCACTGGTAACCTCAAAAACGAACCACAAACACTTGGGCTCTGAACTTGTTTAGGCTACTAAAACTTCCAACGTACACAGCCTCTCCTGCTCGAGCTGCCCAAAGTTCAACACCGAAATTGCGAACGTCCAGCGATTGCTCCTACACTAAAGGTGCCAGCCCTGAAAGCTCTTGCTGGTCCTCATCTCCCACTGGTAACCTCTAAAACGAACCACAAACACTTGGGCTCTGAACTTGTTTAGGCTACTAAAACTTCCAACGTACACAGCCTCTCCTGCTCGAGCTGGCCAAAGTTCAACACTGAAATTGCGAACGTCCAGCGATTGCTCCTACACTAAAGGTGCCAGCCCTGAAAGCTGTTGCTGGTCCTCATCTCCCACTGGTAACCTCGAAAACGAACCACAAACACTTGGGCTCTGAACTTGTTTAGGCTACTTAAACTTCCAACGTACACAGCCTCTCCTGCTCGAGCTGGCCAAAGTTCAACACCGAAATTGCGAACGTCCAGCGATTGCTCCTACACTAAAGGTGCCAGCCCTGAAGGCTGTTGCTCGTCCTCATCTCCCACTGGTAACCTCTAAAACGAACCACAAACACTTGGGCTCTGAACTTGTTTAGGCTACTTAAACTTCCAACGTACACAGCCTCTCCTGCTCGAGCTGGCCAGAGCTCAACACCGAAATTGCGAACGTCCAGCGATTGCTCCTACACTAAAGGTGCCTGCCCTGAATGCTCTTGCTCGTCCTCATCTCCCACTGGTAACCTCTAAAACGAACCACAAACACTTGGGCTCTGAACTTGTTTAGGCTACTAAAACTTCCAACGTACACAGCCTCTCCTGCTCGAGCTGCCCAAAGTTCAACACTGAAATTGCGAAAGTCCAGCGATTGCTCCTACACTAAAGGTGCCAGCCCTGAAAGCTCTTGCTGGTCCTCATCTCCCACTGGTAACCTCTAAAATGAACCACAAACACTTGGGCTCTGAACTTGTTTAGGCTACTTAAACCTCCAACGTACACAGCCTCTCCTGCTCGAGCTGGCCAAAGTTCAACACCGAAATTGCGAACGTCCAGCGATTGCTCCTACACTAAAGGTGCCAGCCCTGAAAGCTCTTGCTGGTCCTCATCTCCCACTGGTAACCTCTAAAACGAACCACAAACACTTGGGCTCTGAACTTGTTTAGGCTACTAAAACTTCCAACGTACACAGCCTCTCCTGCTCGAGCTGGCCAAAGTTCAACACCGAAATTGCGAACGTCCAGCGATTGCTCCTACACTAAAGGTGCCAGCCCTGAAGGCTGTTGCTCGTCCTCATCTCCCACTGGTAACCTCTAAAACGAACCACAAACACTTGGGCTCTGAACTTGTTTAGGCTACTTAAACTTCCAACGTACACAGCCTCTCCTGCTCAATCTGGCCAGAGCTCAACACCGAAATTGCGAACGTCCAGCGATTGCTCCTACACTAAAGGTGCCTGCCCTGAATGCTCTTGGTCGTCCTCATCTCCCACTGGTAACCTCTAAAACGAACCACAAACACTTGGGCTCTGAACTTGTTTAGGCTACTAAAACTTCCAACGTACACAGCCTCTCCTGCTCGAGCTGCCCAAAGTTCAACACCGAAATTGCGAACGTCCAGCAATTGCTCCTACACTAAAGGTGCCAGCCCTGAATGCTGTTGCTTGTCCTCATCTCCCACTGGTAACCTCGAAAATGAACCACAAACACTTGGGCTCTGAACTTGTTTAGGCTACTTAAACTTCCAACGTACACAGCCTCTCCTGCTCGAGCTGGCCAAAGTTCAACACCGAAATTGCGAACGTCCAGCGATTGCTCCTACACTAAAGGTGCCAGCCCTGAATGCTGTTGCTCGTCCTCATCTACCACTGGTAACCTCGAAAACGAACCACAAACACTTGGGCTCTGAACTTGTTTAGGCTACTAAAACTTCCAACGTACACAGCCTCTCCTGCTCGAGCTGGCCAAAGTTCAACACTGAAATTGCGAAAGTCCAGCGATTGCTCCTACACTAAAGGTGCCTGCCCTGAATGCTCTTGCTCGTCCTCATCTCCCACTGGTAACCTCTAAAACTAACCACAAACACTTGGGCTCTGAACTTGTTTAGGCTACTAAAACTTCCAACGTACACAGCCTCTGCTGCTCGAGCTGCCCAAAGTTCAACACCGAAATTGCGAACGTCCAGCGATTGCTCCTACACTAAAGGTGCCAGCCCTGAAAGCCCTTGCTGGTCCTCATCTCCCACTGGTAACCTCGAAAACGAACCACAAACACTTGGGCTCTGAACTTGTTTAGGCTACTTAAACTTCCAACGTACACAGCCTCTCCTGCTCAATCTGGCCAGAGCTCAACACCGAAATTGCGAACGTCCAGCGATTGCTCCTACACTAAAGGTGCCTGCCCTGAATGCTCTTGCTCGTCCTCATCTCCCACTGGTAACCTCTAAAACTAACCACAAACACTTGGGCTCTGAACTTGTTTAGGCTACTAAAACTACCAAAGTACACAGCCTCTCCTGCTCGAGCTGGCCAAAGTTCAACACCGAAATTGCGAACGTCCAGCGATTCCTCCTACACTAAAGGTGCCAGCCCTGAAAGCTGTTGCTGGTCCTCATCTCCCACTGGTAACCTCTAAAACGAACCACAAACACTTGGGCTCTGAACTTCTTTAGGCTACTAAAACTTCCAACGTACACAGCCTCTCCTGCTCGAGCTGCCCAAAGTTCAACACTGAAATTGCGAAAGTCCAGCGATTGCTCCTACACTAAAGGTGCCAGCCCTGAAAGCTCTTGCTGGTCCTCATCTCCCACTGGTAACCTCTAAAACGAACCACAAACACTTGGGCTCTGAACTTGTTTAGGCTACTAAAACTTCCAACGTACACAGCCTCTGCTGCTCGAGCTGCCCAAAGTTCAACACCGAAATTGCGAACGTCATGCGATTGCTCCTACACTAAAGGTGCCAGCCCTGAAAGCTCTTGCTGGTCCTCATCTCCCACTGGTAACGTCGAAAACGAACCACAAACACTTGGGCTCTGAACTTGTTTAGGCTACTAAAACCTAAAACGTACACAGCCTCTCCTGCTCGAGCTGGCCAAAGTTCAACGCCGAAATTGCGAACGTCCAGTGATTGCTCCTACACTAAAGGTGCCAGCCCTGAAGGCTGTTGCTCGTCCTCATCTCCCACTGGTAACCTCTAAACGAACCACAAACACTTGGGCTCTGAACTTGTTTAGGCTACTAAAACTTCCAACGTACACAGCCTCTCCTGCTCGAGCTGGCCAAAGTTCAACACTGAAATTGCGAACGTCCAGTGATTGCTCCTACACTAAAGGTGCCAGCCCTGAAAGCTGTTGCTGGTCCTCATCTCCCACTGGTAACCTCTAAAACGAACCACAAACACTTGGGCTCTGAACTTGTTTAGGCTACTAAAACTTCCAACGTACACAGCCTCTCCTGCTCGAGCTGGCCAAAGTTCAACACCGAAATTGTGAACGTCCAGCGATTGCTCCTACACTAAAGGTGCCAGCCCTGAAAGCTCTTGCTGGTCCTCATCTCCCACTGGTAACCTCGAAAACGAACCACAAACACTTGGGCTCTGAACTTGTTTAAGTAAGGCTACTAAAACTTCCAACGTACACAGCCTCTCCTGCTCGAGCTGCCCAAAGTTCAACACCGAAATTGCGAACGTCCAGCGATTGCTCCTACACTAAAGGTGCCAGCCCTGAATGCTCTTGCTCGTCCTCATCTCCCACTGGTAACCTCTAAAACTAACCACAAACACTTGGGCTCTGAACTTGTTTAGGCTACTAAAACTACCAAAGTACACAGCCTCTCCTGCTCGAGCTGCCCAAAGATCAACACCGAAATTGCGAACGTCCAGCGATTGCTCCTACACTAAAGGTGCCTGCCCTGAATGCTCTTGCTGGTCCTCATCTCCCACTGGTAACCTCTAAAACGAACCACAAACACTTGGGCTCTGAACTTGTTTAGGCTACTAAAACTTCCAACGTACACAGCCTCTCCTGCTCGAGCTGGCCAAACTTCAACACTGAAATTGCGAACGTCCAGCGATTGCTCCTACACTAAAGGTGCCAGCCCTGAAAGCTCTTGCTGGTCCTCATCTCCCACTGGTAACCTCGAAAACGAACCACAAACACTTGGGCTCTGAACTTGTTTAGGCTACTAAAACTTCCAAAGTACACAGCCTCTGCTGCTCGAGCTGCCCAAAGTTCAACACAGAAATTGCGAACGTCCAGCGATTGCTCCTACACTAAAGGTGCCAGCCCTGAAAGCCCTTGCTGGTCCTCATCTCCCACTGGTAACCTCGAAAACTAACCACAAACACTTGGGCTCTGAACTTGTTTAGGCTACTAAAACTACCAAAGTACACAGCCTCTCCTGCTCGAGCTGTCCAAAGATCAACACCGAAATTGCGAACGTCCAGCGATTGCTCCTACACTAAAGGTGCCTGCCCTGAATGCTCTTGCTGGTCCTCATCTCCCACTGGTAACCTCGAAAACGAACCACAAACACTTGGGCTCTGAACTTGTTTAGGCTACTAAAACTTCCAACGTACACAGCCTCTCCTGCTCAATCTGGCCAAAGTTCAACACTGAAATTGCGAACGTCCAGCGATTGCTCCTACACTAAAGGTGCCAGCCCTGAAAGCTCTTGCTGGTCCTCATCTCCCACTGGTAACCTCGAAAACGAACCACATTCTGAACTTGTTTAGGCTACTAAAACTTCCAATGTACACAGCCTCTCCTGCTCGAGCTGCCCAAAGTTCAACACCGAAATTGCGAACGTCCAGCGATTGCTCCTACACTAAAGGTGCCAGCCCTGAAAGCTCTTGCTGGTCCTCATCTCCACTGGTAACCTCGAAAACGAACCAAAAACACTTGGGCTCTGAACTTGTTTAGGCTACTAAAACTTCCAACGTACACAGCCTCTCCTGCTCAATCTGGCCAGAGCTCAACACCGAAATTGCGAACGTCCAGCGATTGCTCCTACACTAAAGGTGCCAGCCCTGAATGCTCTTGCTCGTCCTCATCTCCCACTGGTAACCTCTAAAACTAACCACAAACACTTGGGCTCTGAACTTGTTTAGGCTACTAAAACTTCCAACGTACACAGCCTCTCCTGCTCGAGCTGCCCAAAGTTCAACACCGAAATTGCGTACGTCCAGCAATTGCTACTACACTAAAGGTGCCAGGCCTGAATGCTGTTGCTGGTCCTCATCTCCCACTGGTAACCTCTAAAACTTAACCTCTCAAACGAGCCACAAACACTTGGGCTCTGAACTTCTTTAGACACTCAAAGGTCCAGACGTATCATCGCTTCCCCTCGCTAATTCACGTCAGAGCTCAAATCTGAAATTGCGAACGTCCAGTGATTGCTCCTAGTCTAAAGGTGCCAGCCCTGAAAGCTCTTGCTGGTCCTCATCTCCCACTGGTAACCTCTCAAACGAACCACAAACACTTGGGCTCTGAACTTCTTTAGACACTCAAAGGTCCAGACGTATCATCGCTTCCCCTCGCTAATTCACGTCAGAGCTGAAATCTGAAATTGCAAACGTCCAGCGATTGCTCCTAGTCTAAAGGTGCCAGCCCTGAAAGCTCTTGCTGTCCTCATCTCCCACTGGTAACCCTCGCAAACGAACCACAACCACTTGGGCTCTGAACTTGTTTAGACACTCAAAGGTCCAGACGTATCATCGCTTCCCCTCGCTAATTCGTGTCAGAGCTCAAATCTGAAATTGCGAACGTGCAGCGATTGCTCCTAGCTCTAAAGGTGCCAGCCCTGAAAGCTGTTGCTGGTCCTCATCTCCCACTGGTAACCTCAAAAACGAACCACAAACACTTGGGCTCTGAACTTGTTTAGGCTACTAAAACTTCCAACGTACACAGCCTCTCCTGCTCGAGCTGGCCAAAGTTTAACACTGAAATTGCGAACGTCCAGCGATTGCTCCTACACTAAAGGTGCCAGCCCTGAAGGCTGTTGCTCGTCCTCATCTCCCACTGGTAACCTCTCAAACGAACCACAAACACTTGGGCTCTGAACTTGTTTAGGCTACTTAAACTTCCAACGTACACAGCCTCTCCTGCTCAATCTGCCAGAGCTCAACACCGAAATTGCGAACGTCCAGCGATTGCTCCTACACTAAAGGTGCCTGCCCTGAATGCTCTTGCTCGTCCTCATCTCCCACTGGTAACCTCTAAAACTAACCACAAACACTTGGGCTCTGAACTTGTTTAGGCTACTAAAACTTCCAACGTACACAGCCTCTCCTGCTCGAGCTGCCCAAAGTTCAACACCGAAATTGCGAACGTCCAGCAATTGCTCCTACACTAAAGGTGCCAGCCCCTGAATGCTGTTGCTTGTCCTCATCTCCACTGGTAACCTCGAAAAGGAACCACAAACACTTGGGCTCTGAACTTGTTTAGGCTACTAAAACTTCCAACGTACACAGCCTCTCCTGCTCGAGCTGGCCAAGTTCAACACTGAAATTGCGAAAGTCCAGCGATTGCTCCTACACTAAAGGTGCCAGCCCTGAAAGCTCTTGCTGGTCCTCATCTCCCACTGGTAACCTCGAAAACGAACCACAAACACTGGGCTCTGAACTTGTTTAGGCTACTAAAACTTCCAACGTACACAGCCTCTGCTGCTCGAGCTGGCCAAACTTCAACACCAAATTGCGAACGTCCAGCGATTACTCCTACACTAAAGGTGCCAGTCCTGAAAGCCCTTGCTGGTCCTCATCTCCCACTGGTAACGTCGAAAACGAACCACAAACACTTGGGCTCTGAACTTGTTTAGGCTACTTAAACTTCCAACGTACACAGCATCTCCTGCTCGAGCTGGCCAAAGTTCAACACCGAAATTGCGAACGTCCAGCGATTGCTCCTACACTAAAGGTGCCAGCCCTGAAGGCTGTTGCTCGTCCTCATCTCCACTGGTAACCTCTAAAACGAACCACAAACACTTGGGCTCTGAACTTGTTTAGGCTACTTAAACTTCCAACGTACAGAGCCTCTCCTGCTCAATCTGGCCAGAGCTCAACACCGAAATTGCGAACGTCCAGCGATTGCTCCTACACTAAAGGTGCCTGCCCTGAATGCTCTTGCTCGTCCTCATCTCCCACTGGTAACCTCAAAAACGAACCACAAACACTTGGGCTCTGAACTTGTTTAGGCTACTAAAACTTCCAACGTACACAGCCTCTCCTGCTCGATCTGGCCAAAGTTCAACACCGAAATTGCGAACGTCCAGCAATTGCTCCTACACTAAAGGTGCCAGCCCTGAATGCTGTTGCTTGTCCTCATCTCCCACTGGTAACCTCTAAAACGAACCACAAACACTTGGCTCTGAACTTGTTTAGGCTACTAAAACTTCCAACGTACACAGCCTCTCCTGCTCGAGCTGGCCAAAGTTCAACACCGAAATTGCGAACGTCCAGCGATTGCTCCTACACTAAAGGTGCCTGCCCTGAATGCTCTTGCTCGTCCTCATCTCCCACTGGTAACCTCTAAAACGAACCACAAACACTTGGGCTCTGAACTTGTTTAGGCTACTAAAACTTCCAACGTACACAGCCTCTCCTGCTCGAGCTGCCCAAAGTTCAACACTGAAATTGCGAACGTCCAGCGATTGCTCCTACACTAAAGGTGCCAGCCCTGAAAGCTGTTGCTGGTCCTCATCTCCCACTGGTAACCTCGAAAACGAACCACAAACACTTGGGCTCTGAACTTGTTTAGGCTACTAAAACTTCCAACTTACACAGCCTCTCCTGCTCGAGCGGCCCAAAGTACAACACCAAAATTGCGAACGTCCAGCGATTGCTCCTACACTAAAGGTGCCAGCCCTGAAAGCTCTTGCTGGTCCTCATCTCCCACTGGTAACCTCGAAAACGAACCACAAACACTTGGGCTCTGAACTTGTTAGGCTACTAAAACTTCCAACGTACACAGCCTCTCCTGCTCGAGCTGGCCAAAGTTCAACACTGAAATTGCGAACGTCCAGCGATTGCTCCTACACTAAAGGTGCCAGCCCTGAAAGCTGTGCTGGTCCTCATCTACCACTGGTAACCTCAAAAACGAACCACAAACACTTGGGCTCTGAACTTGTTTAGGCTACTAAAACTTCCAACGTACACAGCCTCTCCTGCTCGAGCTGGCCAAAGTTCAACACCGAAATTGCGAACGTCCAGCGATTGTTCCTACACTAAAGGTGCCAGCCCTGAAAGCTCTTGCTGGTCCTCATCTCCCACTGGTAACCTCGAAAACGAACCACAAATACTTGGGCTCTGAACTTGTTTAGGCTACTAAAACTTCCAACGTACACAGCCTCTCCTGCTCGAAGCTGGCCAAAGTTCAACACCGGAATTGCGAACGTCCAGCGATTGCTCCTACACTAAAGGTGCCAGCCCTGAAAGCTCTCGCTGGTCCTCATCTCCCACTGGTAACCTCGAAAACGAACCACAAACACTTGGGCTCTGAACTTGTTTAGGCTACTAAAACTTCCAACGTACACAGCCTCTCCTGCTCAAGCTGCCCAAAGTTCAACACCGAAATAGCGAACGTCCAGCGATTGCTCCTACACTAAAGGTGCCAGCCCTGAATGCTGTTGCTGGTCCTCATCTCCCACTGGTAACCTCTAAAACGAACCACAAACACTTGGGCTCTGAACTTGTTTAGGCTACTAAAACTTCCAACGTACACAGCCTCTCCTGCTCGAGCTGGCCAAAGTTCAACACCGAAATTGCGAACGTCCAGCGATTGCTCCTACACTAAAGGTGCCAGCCCTGAATGCTGTTGCTGGTCCTCATCTCCCACTGGTAACCTCGAAAACGAACCACAAACACTTGGGCTCTGAACTTGTTTAGGCTACTAAAACTTCCAACGTACACAGCCTCTCCTGCTCAATCTGGCCAGAGCTCAACACCAAAATTGCGAACGTCCAGCGATTGCTCCTACACTAAAGGTGCCAGCCCTGAAAGATGTTGCTGGTCCTCATCTCCCACTGGTAACCTCGAAAACGAACCACAAACACTTGGGCTCTGAACTTGTTTAGGCTACTAAAACTTCCAACGTACACAGCCTCTCCTGCTCGAGCTGGCCAAAGTTCAACACCGAAATTGCGAACGTCCAGCGATTGCTCCTACACTAAAGGTGCCAGCCCTGAATGCTGTTGCTGGTCCTCATCTCCCACTGGTTACCTCGAAAACGAACCACAAACACTTGGGCTCTGAACTTGTTTAGGCTACTTAAACTTCCAACGTACACAGCCTCTCCTGCTCAATCTGGCCAGAGCTCAACACCGAAATTGCGAACGTCCAGCGATTGCTCCTACACTAAAGGTGCCTGCCCTGAAAGCTGTTGTTGGTCCTCATCTCCCACTGGTAACCTCAAAAACGAACCACAAACACTTGGGCTCTGAACTTGTTTAGGCTACTAAAACTTCCAACGTACACAGCCTCTCCTGCTCAATCTGGCCAAAGTTCAACACCGAAATTGCGAACGTCCAGCGATTGCTCCTACACTAAAGGTGCCAGCCCTGAAAGCTCTTGCTGGTCCTCATCTCCCACTGGTAACCTCGAAAACGAACCACAAACACTTGGGCTCTGAACTTGTTTAGGCTACTAAAACTTCCAACGTACACAGCCTCTCCTGCTCGAGCTGCCCAAAGTTCAACACTGAAATTGCGAACGTCCAGCGATTGCTCCTACACTAAAGGTGCCAGCCCTGAAAGCTCTTGCTGGTCCTCATCTCCCACTGGTAACCTCGAAAACGAACCACAAACACTTGGGCTCTGAACTTGTTTAGCCTACTAAAACTTCCAACGTACACAGCCTCTCCTGCTCGAGCTGCCCAAAGTTCAACACCGAAATTGCGAACGTCCAGCGATTGCTCCTACACTAAAGGTGCCAGCCCTGAAAGCTCTTGCTGGTCCTCATCTCCCACTGGTAACCTCTAAAACGAACCACAAACACTTGGGCTCTGAACTTGTTTAGGCTACTAAAACTTCCAACGTACACAGCCTCTCCTGCTCGAGCTGCCCAAAGTTCAACACCGAAATTGCGAACGTCCAGCGATTGCTCCTACACTAAAGGTGCCAGCCCTGAATGCTCTTGCTGGTCCTCATCTCCCACTGGTAACCTCTAAAACGAACCACAAACACTTGGGCTCTGAACTTGTTTAGGCTACTAAAACTACCAAAGTACAAAGCCTCTCCTGCTCGAGCTGCCCAAAGATCAACACCGAAATTGCGAACGTCCAGCGATTGCTCCTACACTAAAGGTGCCAGCCCTGAATGCTGTTGCTGGTCCTCATCTCCCACTGGTAACCTCTAAAACGAACCACAAACACTTGGGCTCTGAACTTGTTTAGGCTACTAAAACTTCCAACGTACACAGCCTCTCCTGCTCGAGCTGGCCAAAGTTCAACACTGAAATTGCGAACGTCCAGCGATTGCTCCTACACTAAAGGTGCCTGCCCTGAATGCTGTTGCTCGTCCTCAACTCCCACTGGTAACCTCGAAAACGAACCACAAACACTTGGGCTCTGAACTTGTTTAGGCTACTAAAACTTCCAATGTACACATCCTCTCCTGCTCGAGCTGGCCAAAGTTCAACACCGAAATTGTGAACGTCCAGCGATTGCTCCTACCCTAAAGGTGCCAGCCCTGAAAGCTCTTGCTGGTCCTCATCTCCCACTGGTAACCTCGAAAACGAACCACAAACACTTGGGCTCTGAACTTGTTTAGGCTACTAAAACTTCCAACGTACACAGCCTCTCCTGCTCGAGCTGGCCAAAGTTCAACACCGAAATTGCGAATGTCCAGCGATTGCTCCTACACTAAAGTTGCCTGCCCTGAATGCTGTTGCTTGTCCTCATCTCCCACTGGTAACCTCTAAAACTAACCACAAACACTTGGGCTCTGAACTTGTTTAGGCTACTAAAACTTCCAACGTACACAGCCTCTCCTGCTCGAGCTGCCCAAAGTTCAACACCGAAATTGCGAACGTCCAGCGATTGCACCTACACTAAAGGTGCCAGCCCTGAAAGCTCTTGCTGGTCCTCATCTCCCACTGGTAACCTCGAAAACGAACCACAAACACTTGTAGGCTCTGAACTTGTTTAGGCTACTAAAACTTCCAACGTACACAGCCTCTCCTGCTCGAGCTGCCCAAAGTTCAACACCGAAATTGCGAACGTCCAGCGATTGCACCTACACTAAAGGTGCCAGCCCTGAAAGCTCTTGCTGGTCCTCATCTCCCACTGGTAACCTCGAAAACGAACCACAAACACTTGGGCTCTGAACTTGTTTAGGCTACTAAAACTTCCAACGTACACAGCCTCTCCTGCTCGAGCTGGCCAAAGTTCAACACCGAAATTGCGAACGTCCAGCGATTGCTCCTACACTAAAGGTGCCAGCCCTGAATGCTGTTGCTGGTCCTCATCTCCCACTGGTAACCTCGAAAACGAACCACAAACACTTGGGCTCTGAACTTCTTTAGGCTACTAAAACTTCGAACGTACACAGCCTCTCCTGCTCGAGCTGCCCAAAGTTCAACACCGAAATTGCGAACGTCCAGCGATTGCACCTACACTAAAGGTGCCAGCCCTGAAAGCTCTTGCTCGTCCTCATCTCCCACTGGTAACCTCGAAAACGAACCACAAACACTTGTAGGCTCTGAACTTGTTTAGGCTACTAAAACTTCCAATGTACACATCCTCTCCTGCTCGAGCTGCCCAAAGTTCAACACCGAAATTGTGAACGTCCAGCGATTGCTCCTACCCTAAAGGTGCCAGCCCTGAAAGCTCTTGCTGGTCCTCATCTCCCACTGGTAACCTCGAAAACGAACCACAAACACTTGGGCTCTGAACTTGTTTAGGCTACTAAAACTTCCAACGTACACAGCCTCTCCTGCTCGAGCTGGCCAAAGTTCAACACCGAAATTGCGAACGTCCAGCGATTGCTCCTACACTAAAGGTGCCAGCCCTGAAAGCTCTTGCTGGTCCTCATCTCCCACTGGTAACCTCTAAAACGAACCACAAACACTTGGGCTCTGAACTTGTTTAGGCTACTAAAACTTCCAACGTACACAGCCTCTCCTGCTCGAGCTGCCCAAAGTTCAACACCGAAATTGCGAATGTCCAGCGATTGCTCCTACACTAAAGTTGCCTGCCTTGAATGCTGTTACTTGTCCTCATCTCCCACTGGTAACCTCTAAAACTAACCACAAACACTTGGGCTCTGAACTTGTTTAGGCTACTAAAACTTCCAACGTACACAGCCTCTCCTGCTCGAGCTGCCCAAAGTTCAACACCGAAATTGCGAACGTCCAGCGATTGCACCTACACTAAAGGTGCCAGCCCTGAAAGCTCTTGCTGGTCCTCATCTCCCACTGGTAACCTCTAAAACGAACCACAAACACTTGTAGGCTCTGAACTTGTTTAGGCTACTAAAACTTCCAACGTACACAGCCTCTCCTGCTCGAGCTGCCCAAAGTTCAACACCGAAATTGCGAACGTCCAGCGATTGCACCTACACTAAAGGTACCAGCCCTGAAAGCTCTTGCTGGTCCTCATCTCCCACTGGTAACCTCGAAAACGAACCACAAACACTTGGGCTCTGAACTTGTTTAGGCTACTAAAACTTCCAACGTACACAGCCTCTCCTGCTCGAGCTGGCCTAAGATCAACACCGAAATTGCGAACGTCCAGCGATTGCTCCTACACTAAAGGTGCCAGCCCTGAATGCTGTTGCTGGTCCTCATCTCCCACTGGTAACCTCTAAAACGAACCACAAACACTTGGGCTCTGAACTTCTTTAGGCTACTAAAACTTCCAACGTACACAGCCTCTCCTGCTCGAGCTGCCCAAAGTTCAACACCGAAATTGCGAACGTCCAGCGATTGCACCTACACTAAAGGTGCCAGCCCTGAATGCTCTTGCTCGTCCTCATCTCCCACTGGTAACCTCTAAAACGAACCACAAACACTTGGGCTCTGAACTTGTTTAGGCTACTAAAACTTCCAACGTACACAGCCTCTCCTGCTCGAGCTGCCCAAAGTTCAACACCGAAATTGCGAACGTCCAGCGATTGCTCCTACACTAAAGGTGCCAGCCCTGAAAGCTCTTGCTGGTCCTCATCTCCCACTGGTAACCTCGAAAACGAACCACAAACACTTGGGCTCTGAACTTGTTTAGGCTACTAAAACTTCCAACGTACACAGCCTCTCCTGCTCAATCTGGCCAGAGCTCAACTCCGAAATTGCGAACGTCCAGCGATTGCTCCTACACTAAAGGTGCCAGCCCTGAAAGCTCTTGCTGGTCCTCATCTCCCACTGGTAACCTCGAAAACGAACCACAAACACTTGGGCTCTGAACTTGTTTAGGCTACTAAAACTTCCAACGTACACAGCCTCTCCTGCTCGAGCTGCCCAAAGTTCAACACCGAAATTGCGAACGTCCAGCGATTGCTCCTACACTAAAGGTGCCAGCCCTGAAAGCTCTTGCTGGTCCTCATCTCCCACTGGTAACCTCGAAAACGAACCACAAACACTTGGGCTCTGAACTTGTTTAGGCTACTAAAACTTCCAACGTACACAGCCTCTCCTGCTCAATCTGGCCAGAGCTCAACTCCGAAATTGCGAACGTCCAGCGATTGCTCCTACACTAAAGGTGCCAGCCCTGAAAGCTCTTGCTGGTCCTCATCTCCCACTGGTAACCTCGAAAACGAACCACAAACACTTGGGCTCTGAACTTGTTTAGGCTACTAAAACTTCCAACGTACACAGCCTCTCCTGCTCGAGCTGGCCAAAGTTCAACACTGAAATTGCGAACGTCCAGCGATTGCTCCTACACTAAAGGTGCCAGCCCTGAAAGCTCTTGCTGGTCCTCATCTACCACTGGTAACCTCAAAAACGAACCACAAACACTTGGGCTCTGAACTTGTTTAGGCTACTAAAACTTCCAACGTACACAGCCTCTCCTGCTCGAGCTGCCCAAAGTTCAACACCGAAATTGCGAACGTCCAGCAATTGCTCCTACACTAAAGGTGCCAGCCCTGAAAGCTCTTGCTGGTCCTCATCTCCCACTGGTAACCTCGAAAACGAACCACAAACACTTGGGCTCTGAACTTGTTTAGGCTACTAAAACTTCCAACGTACACAGCCTCTCCTGCTCGAGCTGGCCAAAGTTCAACACTGAAATTGCGAAAGTCCAGCGATTGCTCCTACACTAAAGGTGCCAGCCCTGAAAGCTCTTGCTGGTCCTCATCTCCCACTGGTAACCTCTAAAACGAACCACAAACACTTGGGCTCTGAACTTGTTTAGGCTACTAAAACTTCCAACGTACACAGCCTCTGCTGCTCGAGCTGCCCAAAGTTCAACACCGAAATTGCGAACGTCCAGCGATTGCTCCTACACTAAAGGTGCCAGCCCTGAAAGCTCTCGCTGGTCCTCATCTCCCACTGGTAACCTCGAAAACGAACCACAAATACTTGGGCTCTGAACTTGTTTAGGCTATTTAAACTTCCAACGTACACAGACTCTCCTGCTCGAGCTGGCCAAAGTTCAACACCGGAATTGCGAACGTCCAGCGATTGCTCCTACACTAAAGGTGCCAGCCCTGAAAGCTCTCGCTGGTCCTCATCTCCCACTGGTAACCTCGAAAACGAACCACAAACACTTGGGCTCTGAACTTGTTTAGGCTACTAAAACTTCCAATGTACACAGCCTCTCCTGCTCAAGCTGCCCAAAGTTCAACACCGAAATAGCGAACGTCCAGCGATTGCTCCTACACTAAAGGTGCCAGCCCTGAATGCTCTTGCTCGTCCTCATCTCCCACTGGTAACCTCTAAAACGAACCACAAACACTTGGGCTCTGAACTTGTTTAGGCTACTAAAACTTCCAACGTACACAGCCTCTCCTGCTCGAGCTGGCCAAAGTTCCACACCGAAATTGCGAACGTCCAGCGATTGCTCCTACACTAAAGGTGCCAGCCCTGAATGCTGTTGCTGGTCCTCATCTCCCACTGGTAACCTCGAAAACGAACCACAAACACTTGGGCTCTGAACTTGTTTAGGCTACTAAAACTTCCAACGTACACAGCCTCTCCTGCTCGAGCTGGCCAAAGTTCAACACCGAAATTGCGAACGTCCAGCGATTGCTCCTACACTAAAGGTGCCAGCCCTGAATGCTGTTGCTGGTCCTCATCTCCCACTGGTTACCTCGAAAACGAACCACAAACACTTGGGCTCTGAACTTGTTTAGGCTACTTAAACTTCCAACGTACACAGCCTCTCCTGCTCAATCTGGCCAGAGCTCAACACCGAAATTGCGAACGTCCAGCGATTGCTCCTACACTAAAGGTGCCTGCCCTGAAAGCTGTTGCTGGTCCTCATCTCCCACTGGTAACCTTGAAAACGAACCACAAACACTTGGGCTCTGAACTTGTTTAGGCTACTAAAACTTCCAACGTACACAGCCTCTCCTGCTCAATCTGGCCAAAGTTCAACACCGAAATTGCGAACGTCCAGCAATTGCTCCTACACTAAAGGTGCCAGCCCTGAAAGCTCTTGCTGGTCCTCATCTCCCACTGGTAACCTCTAAAACGAACCACAAACACTTGGGCTCTGAACTTGTTTAGGCTACTAAAACTTCCAACGTACACAGCCTCTCCTGCTCGAGCTGCCCAAAGTTCAACACCGAAATTGCGAACGTCCAGCGATTGCTCCTACACTAAAGGTGCCAGCCCTGAAAGCTCTTGCTGGTCCTCATCTCCCACTGGTAACCTCGAAAACCAACCACAAACACTTGGGCTCTGAACTTGTTTAGGCTACTAAAACTTCCAACGTACACAGCCTCTCCTGCTCGAGCTGGCCAAAGTTCAACACTGAAATTGCGAACGTCCAGCGATTGCTCCTACACTAAAGGTGCCAGCCCTGAATGCTGTTGCTCGTCCTCAACTCCCACTGGTAACCTCGAAAACGAACCACAAACACTTGGGCTCTGAACTTGTTTAGGCTACTAAAACTTCCAACGTACACAGCCTCTCCTGCTCAATCTGGCCAGAGCTCCAACACCGAAATTGCGAACGTCCAGCGATTGCTCCTACACTAAAGGTGCCAGCCCTGAAAGCTCTTGCTGGTCCTCATCTCCCACTGGTAACCTCGAAAACGAACCACAAACACTTGGGCTCTGAACTTGTTTAGGCTACTAAAACTTCCAACGTACACAGCCTCTCCTGCTCGAGCTGGCCAAAGTTCAACACCGAAATTGCGAACGTCCAGCGATTGCTCCTACACTAAAGGTGCCAGCCCTGAAAGCTGTTGCTCGTCCTCATCTCCCACTGGTAACCTCTAAAACGAACCACAAACACTTGGGCTCTGAACTTGTTTAGGCTACTAAAACTTCCAACGTACACAGCCTCTCCTGCTCGAGCTGGCCAAAGTTCAACACCGAAATTGCGAACGTCCAGCGATTGCTCCTACACTAAAGGTGCCAGCCCTGAAAGCTCTTGCTCGTCCTCATCTCCCACTGGTAACCTCGAAAACGAACCACAAACACTTGTAGGCTCTGAACTTGTTTAGGCTACTAAAACTTCCAACGTACACAGCCTCTCCTGCTCGAGCTGGCCAAAGTTCAACACCGAAATTGCGAACGTCCAGCGATTGCTCCTACACTAAAGGTGCCAGCCCTGAAAGCTCTTGCTGGTCCTCATCTCCCACTGGTAACCTCGAAAACGAACCACAAACACTTGGGCTCTGAACTTGTTTAGGCTACTAAAACTTCCAACGTACACAGCCTCTCCTGCTCGAGCTGCCCAAAGTTCAACACCGAAATTGTGAACGTCCAGCGATTGCTCCTACACTAAAGTTGCCTGCCCTGAATGCTGTTGCTTGTCCTCATCTCCCACTGGTAACCTCTAAAACTAACCACAAACACTTGGGCTCTGAACTTGTTTAGGCTACTAAAACTTCCAACGTACACAGCCTCTCCTGCTCGAGCTGGCCAAAGTTCAACACCGAAATTGCGAACGTCCAGCGATTGCACCTACACTAAAGGTGCCAGCCCTGAAAGCTCTTGCTGGTCCTCATCTCCCACTGGTAACCTCTAAAACGAACCACAAACACTTGTAGGCTCTGAACTTGTTTAGGCTACTAAAACTTCGAACGTACACAGCCTCTCCTGCTCGAGCTGCCCAAAGTTCAACACCGAAATTGCGAACGTCCAGCGATTGCTCCTACACTAAAGGTGCCAGCCCTGAAAGATGTTGCTGGTCCTCATCTCCCACTGGTAACCTCGAAAACGAACCACAAACACTTGGGCTCTGAACTTGTTTAGGCTACTAAAACTTCCAACGTACACAGCCTCTCCTGCTCGAGCTGGCCAAAGTTCAACACCGAAATTGCGAACGTCCAGCGATTGCTCCTACACTAAAGGTGCCAGCCCTGAAAGCTCTTGCTGGTCCTCATCTCCCACTGGTAACCTCTAAAACGAGCCACAAACACTTGGGCTCTGAACTTGTTTAGGCTACTAAAACTTCCAACGTACACAGCCTCTCCTGCTCGAGCTGCCCAAAGTTCAACACCGAAATTGCGAATGTCCAGCGATTGCTCCTACACTAAAGTTGCCTGCCCTGAATGCTGTTGCTTGTCCTCATCTCCCACTGGTAACCTCGAAAACGAACCACAAACACTTGGGCTCTGAACTTGTTTAGGCTACTAAAACTTCCAACGTACACAGCCTCTCCTGCTCGAGCTGGCCAAAGTTCAACACCGAAATTGCGAACGTCCAGCGATTGCTCCTACACTAAAGGTGCCAGCCCTGAATGCTGTTGCTGGTCCTCATCTCCCACTGGTAACCTCGAAAACGAACCACAAACACTTGGGCTCTGAACTTCTTTAGGCTACTAAAACTTCGAACGTACACAGCCTCTCCTGCTCGAGCTGCCCAAAGTTCAACACCGAAATTGCGAACGTCCAGCGATTGCACCTACACTAAAGGTGCCAGCCCTGAAAGCTCTTGCTCGTCCTCATCTCCCACTGGTAACCTCGAAAACGAACCACAAACACTTGTAGGCTCTGAACTTGTTTAGGCTACTAAAACTTCCAATGTACACATCCTCTCCTGCTCGAGCTGCCCAAAGTTCAACACCGAAATTGTGAACGTCCAGCGATTGCTCCTACCCTAAAGGTGCCAGCCCTGAAAGCTCTTGCTGGTCCTCATCTCCCACTGGTAACCTCGAAAACGAACCACAAACACTTGGGCTCTGAACTTGTTTAGGCTACTAAAACTTCCAACGTACACAGCCTCTCCTGCTCGAGCTGGCCAAAGTTCAACACTGAAATTGCGAACGTCCAGCGATTGCTCCTACACTAAAGGTGCCAGCCCTGAAAGCTCTTGCTGGTCCTCATCTCCCACTGGTAACCTCTAAAACGAACCACAAACACTTGGGCTCTGAACTTGTTTAGGCTACTAAAACTTCCAACGTACACAGCCTCTCCTGCTCGAGCTGCCCAAAGTTCAACACCGAAATTGCGAATGTCCAGCGATTGCTCCTACACTAAAGTTGCCTGCCTTGAATGCTGTTACTTGTCCTCATCTCCCACTGGTAACCTCTAAAACTAACCACAAACACTTGGGCTCTGAACTTGTTTAGGCTACTAAAACTTCCAACGTACACAGCCTCTCCTGCTCGAGCTGGCCAAAGTTCAACACCGAAATTGCGAACGTCCAGCGATTGCACCTACACTAAAGGTGCCAGCCCTGAAAGCTCTTGCTGGTCCTCATCTCCCACTGGTAACCTCTAAAACGAACCACAAACACTTGTAGGCTCTGAACTTGTTTAGGCTACTAAAACTTCCAACGTACACAGCCTCTCCTGCTCGAGCTGCCCAAAGTTCAACACCGAAATTGCGAACGTCCAGCGATTGCACCTACACTAAAGGTACCAGCCCTGAAAGCTCTTGCTGGTCCTCATCTCCCACTGGTAACCTCGAAAACGAACCACAAACACTTGGGCTCTGAACTTGTTTAGGCTACTAAAACTTCCAACGTACACAGCCTCTCCTGCTCGAGCTGGCCTAAGATCAACACCGAAATTGCGAACGTCCAGCGATTGCTCCTACACTAAAGGTGCCAGCCCTGAATGCTGTTGCTGGTCCTCATCTCCCACTGGTAACCTCTAAAACGAACCACAAACACTTGGGCTCTGAACTTGTTTAGGCTACTAAAACTTCCAACGTACACAGCCTCTCCTGCTCGAGCTGGCCAAAGTTCAACACCGAAATTGCGAACGTCCAGCGATTGCACCTACACTAAAGGTGCCAGCCCTGAAAGCTCTTGCTGGTCCTCATCTCCCACTGGTAACCTCTAAAACGAACCACAAACACTTGTAGGCTCTGAACTTGTTTAGGCTACTAAAACTTCCAACGTACACAGCCTCTCCTGCTCGAGCTGCCCAAAGTTCAACACCGAAATTGCGAACGTCCAGCGATTGCACCTACACTAAAGGTGCCAGCCCTGAAAGCTCTTGCTGGTCCTCATCTCCCACTAGTAACCTCGAAAACGAACCACAAACACTTGGGCTCTGAACTTGTTTAGGCTACTAAAACTTCCAACGTACACAGCCTCTCCTGCTCGAGCTGGCCAAAGTTCAACACCGAAATTGCGAACGTCCAGCGATTGCTCCTACACTAAAGGTGCCAGCCCTGAATGCTGTTGCTGGTCCTCATCTCCCACTGGTAACCTCGAAAACGAACCACAAACACTTGGGCTCTGAACTTCTTTAGGCTACTAAAACTTCGAACGTACACAGCCTCTCCTGCTCGAGCTGCCCAAAGTTCAACACCGAAATTGCGAACGTCCAGCGATTGCTCCTACACTAAAGGTGCCAGCCCTGAAAGATGTTGCTGGTCCTCATCTCCCACTGGTAACCTCGAAAACGAACCACAAACACTTGGGCTCTGAACTTGTTTAGGCTACTAAAACTTCCAACGTACACAGCCTCTCCTGCTCGAGCTGGCCAAAGTTCAACACCGAAATTGCGAACGTCCAGCGATTGCTCCTACACTAAAGGTGCCAGCCCTGAAAGCTCTTGCTGGTCCTCATCTCCCACTGGTAACCTCTAAAACGAGCCACAAACACTTGGGCTCTGAACTTGTTTAGGCTACTAAAACTTCCAACGTACACAGCCTCTCCTGCTCGAGCTGCCCAAAGTTCAACACCGAAATTGCGAATGTCCAGCGATTGCTCCTACACTAAAGTTGCCTGCCCTGAATGCTGTTGCTTGTCCTCATCTCCCACTGGTAACCTCGAAAACGAACCACAAACACTTGGGCTCTGAACTTGTTTAGGCTACTAAAACTTCCAACGTACACAGCCTCTCCTGCTCGAGCTGGCCAAAGTTCAACACCGAAATTGCGAACGTCCAGCGATTGCTCCTACACTAAAGGTGCCAGCCCTGAATGCTGTTGCTGGTCCTCATCTCCCACTGGTAACCTCGAAAACGAACCACAAACACTTGGGCTCTGAACTTCTTTAGGCTACTAAAACTTCGAACGTACACAGCCTCTCCTGCTCGAGCTGCCCAAAGTTCAACACCGAAATTGCGAACGTCCAGCGATTGCACCTACACTAAAGGTGCCAGCCCTGAAAGCTCTTGCTCGTCCTCATCTCCCACTGGTAACCTCGAAAACGAACCACAAACACTTGTAGGCTCTGAACTTGTTTAGGCTACTAAAACTTCCAATGTACACATCCTCTCCTGCTCGAGCTGCCCAAAGTTCAACACCGAAATTGTGAACGTCCAGCGATTGCTCCTACCCTAAAGGTGCCAGCCCTGAAAGCTCTTGCTGGTCCTCATCTCCCACTGGTAACCTCGAAAACGAACCACAAACACTTGGGCTCTGAACTTGTTTAGGCTACTAAAACTTCCAACGTACACAGCCTCTCCTGCTCGAGCTGGCCAAAGTTCAACACTGAAATTGCGAACGTCCAGCGATTGCTCCTACACTACAGGTGCCAGCCCTGAAAGCTCTTGCTGGTCCTCATCTCCCACTGGTAACCTCTAAAACGAACCACAAACACTTGGGCTCTGAACTTGTTTAGGCTACTAAAACTTCCAACGTACACAGCCTCTCCTGCTCGAGCTGCCCAAAGTTCAACACCGAAATTGCGAATGTCCAGCGATTGCTCCTACACTAAAGTTGCCTGCCTTGAATGCTGTTACTTGTCCTCATCTCCCACTGGTAACCTCTAAAACTAACCACAAACACTTGGGCTCTGAACTTGTTTAGGCTACTAAAACTTCCAACGTACACAGCCTCTCCTGCTCGAGCTGGCCAAAGTTCAACACCGAAATTGCGAACGTCCAGCGATTGCACCTACACTAAAGGTGCCAGCCCTGAAAGCTCTTGCTGGTCCTCATCTCCCACTGGTAACCTCTAAAACGAACCACAAACACTTGTAGGCTCTGAACTTGTTTAGGCTACTAAAACTTCCAACGTACACAGCCTCTCCTGCTCGAGCTGCCCAAAGTTCAACACCGAAATTGCGAACGTCCAGCGATTGCACCTACACTAAAGGTACCAGCCCTGAAAGCTCTTGCTGGTCCTCATCTCCCACTGGTAACCTCGAAAACGAACCACAAACACTTGGGCTCTGAACTTGTTTAGGCTACTAAAACTTCCAACGTACACAGCCTCTCCTGCTCGAGCTGGCCTAAGATCAACACCGAAATTGCGAACGTCCAGCGATTGCTCCTACACTAAAGGTGCCAGCCCTGAATGCTGTTGCTGGTCCTCATCTCCCACTGGTAACCTCTAAAACGAACCACAAACACTTGGGCTCTGAACTTCTTTAGGCTACTAAAACTTCCAACGTACACAGCCTCTCCTGCTCGAGCTGCCCAAAGTTCAACACCGAAATTGCGAACGTCCAGCGATTGCACCTACACTAAAGGTGCCAGCCCTGAATGCTCTTGCTCGTCCTCATCTCCCACTGGTAACCTCTAAAACGAACCACAAACACTTGGGCTCTGAACTTGTTTAGGCTACTAAAACTTCCAACGTACACAGCCTCTCCTGCTCGAGCTGGCCAAAGTTCAACACCGAAATTGCGAACGTCCAGCGATTGCACCTACACTAAACGTGCCAGCCCTGAAAGCTCTTGCTGGTCCTCATCTCCCACTGGTAACCTCTAAAACGAACCACAAACACTTGGGCTCTGAACTTGTTTAGGCTACTAAAACTTCCAACGTACACAGCCTCTCCTGCTCGAGCTGCCCAAAGTTCAACACCGAAATTGCGAACGTCCAGCGATTGCTCCTACACTAAAGGTGCCAGCCCTGAATGCTCTTGCTGGTCCTCATCTCCCACTGGTAACCTCGAAAACCAACCACAAACACTTGGGCTCTGAACTTGTTTAGGCTACTAAAACTTCCAACGTACACAGCCTCTCCTGCTCGAGCTGCCCAAAGTTCAACACCGAAATTGCGAACGTCCAGCGATTGCTCCTACACTAAAGGTGCCAGCCCTGAAAGCTCTTGCTGGTCCTCATCTCCCACTGGTAACCTCGAAAACGAACCACAAACACTTGGGCTCTGAACTTGTTTAGGCTACTAAAACTTCCAACGTACACAGCCTCTCCTGCTCAATCTGGCCAGAGCTCAACTCCGAAATTGCGAACATCCAGCGATTGCTCCTACACTAAAGGTGCCAGCCCTGAAAGCTCTTGCTGGTCCTCATCTCCCACTGGTAACCTCGAAAACGAACCACAAACACTTGGGCTCTGAACTTGTTTAGGCTACTAAAACTTCCAACGTACACAGCCTCTCCTGCTCGAGCTGCCCAAAGTTCAACACCGAAATTGCGAACGTCCAGCAATTGCTCCTACACTAAAGGTGCCAGCCCTGAAAGCTCTTGCTGGTCCTCATCTCCCACTGGTAACCTCGAAAACGAACCACAAACACTTGGGCTCTGAACTTGTTTAGGCTACTAAAACTTCCAACGTACACAGCCTCTCCTGCTCGAGCTGGCCAAAGTTCAACACTGAAATTGCGAAAGTCCAGTGATTGCTCCTACACTAAAGGTGCCAGCCCTGAAAGCTCTTGCTGGTCCTCATCTCCCACTGGTAACCTCTAAAACGAACCACAAACACTTGGGCTCTGAACTTGTTTAGGCTACTAAAACTTCCAACGTACACAGCCTCTGCTGCTCGAGCTGCCCAAAGTTCAACACCGAAATTGCGAACGTCCAGCGATTGCTCCTACACTAAAGGTGCCAGCCCTGAAAGCTGTTGCTGGTCCTCATCTCCCACTGGTAACCTCTAAAACGAACCACAAACACTTGGGCTCTGAACTTGTTTAGGCTATTTAAACTTCCAATGTACACAGACTCTCCTGCTCGAGCTGGCCAAAGTTCAACACCGGAATTGCGAACGTCCAGCGATTGCTCCTACACTAAAGGTGCCAGCCCTGAAAGCTCTCGCTGGTCCTCATCTCCCACTGGTAACCTCGAAAACGAACCACAAACACTTGGGCTCTGAACTTGTTTAGGCTACTAAAACTTCCAACGTACACAGCCTCTCCTGCTCGAGCTGGCCAGAGCTCAACACCGAAATAGCGAACGTCCAGCGATTGCTCCTACACTAAAGGTGCCAGCCCAGAATGCTCTTGCTCGTCCTCATCTCCCACTGGTAACCTCGAAAACGAACCACAAACACTTGGGCTCTGAACTTGTTTAGGCTACTAAAACTTCCAACGTACACAGCCTCTCCTGCTCGAGCTGGCCAAAGTTCAACACCGAAATTGCGAACGTCCAGCGATTGCTCCTACACTAAAGGTGCCAGCCCTGAATGCTGTTGCTGGTCCTCATCTCCCACTGGTAACCTCGAAAACGAACCACAAACACTTGGGCTCTGAACTTGTTTAGGCTACTAAAACTTCCAACGTACACAGCCTCTCCTGCTCAATCTGGCCAGAGCTCAACACCAAATTGCGAACGTCCAGCGATTGCTCCTACACTAAAGGTGCCAGCCCTGAAAGCTCTTGCTGGTCCTCATCTCCCACTGGTAACCTCGAAAACGAACCACAAACACTTGGGCTCTGAACTTGTTTAGGCTACTAAAACTTCCAACGTACACAGCCTCTCCTGCTCGAGCTGGCCAAAGTTCAACACCGAAATTGCGAACGTCCAGCGATTGCTCCTACACTAAAGGTGCCAGCCCTGAATGCTGTTGCTGGTCCTCATCTCCCACTGGTTACCTCGAAAACGAACCACAAACACTTGGGCTCTGAACTTGTTTAGGCTACTAAAACTTCCAACGTACACAGCCTCTCCTGCTCAATCTGGCCAGAGCTCAACACCGAAATTGCGAACGTCCAGCGATTGCTCCTACACTAAAGGTGCCTGCCCTGAAAGCTGTTGCTGGTCCTCATCTCCCACTGGTAACCTTGAAAACGAACCACAAACACTTGGGCTCTGAACTTGTTTAGGCTACTAAAACTTCCAACGTACACAGCCTCTCCTGCTCAAGCTGCCCAAAGTTCAACACCGAAATTGCGAACGTCCAGCGATTGCTCCTACACTAAAGGTGCCAGCCCTGAAAGCTCTTGCTGGTCCTCATCTCCCACTGGTAACCTCTAAAACGAACCACAAACACTTGGGCTCTGAACTTGTTTAGGCTACTAAAACTTCCAACGTACACAGCCTCTCCTGCTCGAGCTGCCCAAAGTTCAACACCGAAATTGCGAACGTCCAGCGATTGCTCCTACACTAAAGGTGCCAGCCCTGAAAGCTCTTGCTGGTCCTCATCTCCCACTGGTAACCTCGAAAACGAACCACAAACACTTGGGCTCTGAACTTGTTTAGGCTACTAAAACTTCCAACGTACACAGCCTCTCCTGCTCGAGCTGCCCAAAGTTCAACACCGAAATTGCGAACGTCCAGCGATTGCTCCTACACTAAAGGTGCCAGCCCTGAATGCTCTTGCTGGTCCTCATCTCCCACTGGTAACCTCTAAAACGAACCACAAACACTTGGCTCTGAACTTGTTTAGGCTACTAAAACTACCAAAGTACAAAGCCTCTCCTGCTCGAGCTGCCCAAAGATCAACACCGAAATTGCGAACGTCCAGCGATTGCTCCTACACTAAAGGTGCCAGCCCTGAAAGCTCTTGCTGGTCCTCATCTCCCACTGGTAACCTCGAAAACCAACCACAAACACTTGGGCTCTGAACTTGTTTAGGCTACTAAAACTTCCAACGTACACAGCCTCTCCTGCTCGAGCTGGCCAAAGTTCAACACTGAAATTGCGAACGTCCAGCGATTGCTCCTACACTAAAGGTGCCAGCCCTGAATGCTGTTGCTCGTCCTCAACTCCCACTGGTAACCTCGAAAACGAACCACAAACACTTGGGCTCTGAACTTGTTTAGGCTACTTAAACTTCCAACGTACACAGCCTCTCCTGCTCAATCTGGCCAGAGCTCAACACCGAAATTGCAAACGTCCAGCGATTGCTCCTACACTAAAGGTGCCAGCCCTGAAAGCTCTTGCTGGTCCTCATCTCCCACTGGTAACCTCGAAAACGAACCACAAACACTTGGGCTCTGAACTTGTTTAGGCTACTAAAACTTCCAACGTACACAGCCTCTCCTGCTCGAGCTGCCCAAAGTTCAACACCGAAATTGCGAACGTCCAGCGATTGCTCCTACACTAAAGGTGCCAGGCCTGAAAGCTCTTGCTGGTCCTCATCTCCCACTGGTAACCTCGAAAACGAACCACAAACACTTGGGCTCTGAACTTGTTTAGGCTACTAAAACTTCCAACGTACACAGCCTCTCCTGCTCGAGCTGGCCAAAGTTCAACACCGAAATTGCGAACGTCCAGCGATTGCTCCTACACTAAAGGTGCCAGCCCTGAAAGCTGTTGCTCGTCCTCATCTCCCACTGGTAACCTCTAAAACGAACCACAAACACTTGGGCTCTGAACTTGTTTAGGTTACTAAAACTTCCAACGTACACAGCCTCTCCTGCTCGAGCTGCCCAAAGTTCAACACCGAAATTGCGAACGTCCAGCGATTGCTCCTACACTAAAGGTGCCAGCCCTGAAAGCTCTTGCTCGTCCTCATCTCCCACTGGTAACCTCGAAAACGAACCACAAACACTTGTAGGCTCTGAACTTGTTTAGGCTACTAAAACTTACAATGTACACATCCTCTCCTGCTCGAGCTGGCCAAAGTTCAACACCGAAATTGTGAACGTCCAGCGATTGCTCCTACCCTAAAGGTGCCAGCCCTGAAAGCTCTTGCTGGTCCTCATCTCCCACTGGTAACCTCGAAAACGAACCACAAACACTTGGCCTCTGAACTTGTTTAGCCTACTAAAACTTCCAACGTACACAGCCTCTCCTGCTCGAGCTGGCCAAAGTTCAACACCGAAATTGCGAACGTCCAGCGATTGCTCCTACACTAAAGGTGCCAGCCCTGAAAGCTCTTGCTGGTCCTCATCTCCCACTGGTAACCTCGAAAACGAACCACAAACACTTGGGCTCTGAACTTGTTTAGGCTACTAAAACTTCCAACGTACACAGCCTCTCCTGCTCGAGCTGCCCAAAGTTCAACACCGAAATTGCGAATGTCCAGCGATTGCTCCTACACTAAAGTTGCCTGCCCTGAATCCTGTTACTTGTCCTCATCTCCCACTGGTAACCTCTAAAACTAACCACAAACACTTGGGCTCTGAACTTGTTTAGGCTACTAAAACTTCCAACGTACACAGCCTCTCCTGCTCGAGCTGCCCAAAGTTCAACACCGAAATTGCGAACGTCCAGCGATTGCACCTACACTAAAGGTGCCAGCCCTGAAAGCTCTTGCTAGTCCTCATCTCCCACTGGTAACCTCGAAAACGAACCACAAACACTTGGGCTCTGAACTTGTTTAGGCTACTAAAACTTCCAACGTACACAGCCTCTCCTGCTCGAGCTGGCCAAAGTTCAACACCGAAATGGCGAACGTCCAGCGATTGCTCCTACACTAAAGGTGCCAGCCCTGAATGCTCTTGCTCGTCCTCATCTCCCACTGGTAACCTCAAAAACGAACCACAAACACTTGGGCTCTGAACTTGTTTAGGCTACTAAAACTTCAACGTACACAGCCTCTCCTGCTCGAGCTGGCCTAAGATCAACACCGAAATTGCGAACGTCCAGCGATTGCTCCTACACTAAAGGTGCCAGCCCTGAATGCTGTTGCTGGTCCTCATCTCCCACTGGTAACCTCGAAAACGAACCACAAACACTTGGGCTCTGAACTTGTTTAGGCTACTAAAACTTCCAACGTACACAGGCTCTCCTGCTCGAGCTGGCCAAAGTTCAACACCGAAATTGCGAACGTCCAGCGATTGCACCTACACTAAAGGTGCCAGCCCTGAATGCTCTTGCTGGTCCTCATCTCCCACTGGTAACCTCTAAAACGAACCACAAACACTTGGCTCTGAACTTGTTTAGGCTACTAAAACTTCCAACGTACACAGCCTCTCCTGCTCGAGCTGCCCAAAGTTCAACACCGAAATTGCGAACGTCCAGCGATTGCTCCTACACTAAAGGTGCCAGCCCTGAAAGCTCTTGCTGGTCCTCATCTCCCACTGGTAACCTCTAAAACGAACCACAAACACTTGGGCTCTGAACTTGTTTAGGCTACTAAAACTTCCAACGTACACAGCCTCTCCTGCTCGAGCTGCCCAAAGTTCAACACCGAAATTGCGAACGTCCAGCGATTGCTCCTACACTAAAGGTGCCTGCCCTGAATGCTCTTGCTGGTCCTCATCTCCCACTGGTAACCTCGAAAACGAACCACAAACACTTGGGCTCTGAACTTGTTTAGGCTACTTCGTACACAGGCCTCTCCTGCTCGAGCTGCCCACAGTTCAACACCGAAATTGCGAACGTCCAGCGATTGCTCCTACACTAAAGGGTGCCAGCCCTGAAAGCTCTTGCTGGTCCTCAGCTCCACTGGTAACCTCGAAAACGAACCACAAACACTTGGGCTCTGAATTTGTTTAGGCTACTAAAACTTCCAACGTACACAGCCTCTCCTGCTCAAGCTGGCCAGAGCTCAACTCCGAAATTGCGAACGTCCAGCGATTGCTCCTACACTAAAGGTGCCAGCCCTGAATGCTCTTGATGGTCCTCATCTCCCACTGGTAACCTCGAAAACGAACCACAAACACTTGGGCTCTGAACTTGTTTAGGCTACTAAAACTTCCAACGTACACAGCCTCTCCTGCTCGAGCTGCCCAAAGTTCAAACACCGAAATTGCGAACGTCCAGCGATTGCTCCACACTAAAGGTGCCAGCCCTGAAAGCTCTTGCTGGTCCTCATCTCCCACTGGTAACCTCGAAAACGAACCACAAACACTTGTAGGCTCTGAACTTGTTTAGGCTACTAAAACTTCCAACGTACACAGCACTCTCCTGCTCGAGCTGGCCAAAGTTCAACACCGAAATTGCGAACGTCCAGCGATTGCTTCTACACTAAAGGTGCCTGCCCTGAATGCTGTTGCTGCTCCTCATCTCCCACTGGTAACCTCTAAAACGAACCACAAACACTTGGGCTCTGAACTTGTTTAGGCTACCTAAAACTTCAACGTACACAGCCTCTCCTGCTCGAGCTGGCCAAAGTTCAACACCGAAATTGCGAACGTCCAGCGATTGCTCCTACACTAAAGGTGCCAGCCCTGAATGCTGTTGCTGGTCCTCATCTCCCACTGGTAACCTCTAAAACGAACACAAACACTTGGGCTCTGAACTTGTTTAGGCTACTAAAACTTCCAACGTACACAGCCTCTCCTGCTTCGAGCTGGCCTAAGATCAACACTGAAATTGCGAACGTCCAGCGATTGCTCCTACACTAAAGGTGCCAGCCCTGAATGCTGTTGCTCGTCCTCATCTCCCACTGGTAACCTCTAAAACGAACCACAAACACTTGGGCTCTGAAGTTGTTTAGCCTACTAAAACTTCCAACGTACACAGCCTCTCCTGCTCGAGCTGGCCAAAGTTCAACACCGAAATTGCGAATGTCCAGCGATTGCTCCTACACTAAAGTTGCCTGCCCTGAATGCTGTTGCTTGTCCTCATCTCCCACTGGTAACCTCTAAAACGAACCACAAACACTTGGGCTCTGAACTTGTTTAGGCTACTAAAACTTCCAACGTACACAGCCTCTCCTGCTCAATCTGGCCAGAGCTCAAACACCGAAATTGCGAACGTCCAGCGATTGCTCCTACACTAAAGGTGCCAGCCCTGAAAGCTCTTGCTGGTCTCATCTCCCACTGGTAACCTCTAAAAACGAACCACAAACACTTGGGCTCTGAACTTGTTTAGGCTACTAAAACTTCCAACGTACACAGCCTCTCCTGCTCGAGCTGCCCAAAGTTCAACACCGAAATTGCGAACGTCCAGCGATTGCTCCTACACTCAAAGGTGCCAGCCCTGAAAGCTGTTGCTGTCCTCATCTCCCACTGGTAACCTCTAAAACTAAACACAAAACACTTGGGCTCTGAACTTGTTTAGGCTACTAAAACTTCCAACGTACACAGCCTCTCCTGCTTGAGCTGGCCAAAGTTCAACACCGAAATTGCGAACGTCCAGCGATTGCTCCTACACTAAAGGTGCCATCCCTGAATGCTGTTTCTTGTCCTCATCTCCCACTGGTAACCTCGAAAATGAACCACAAACACTTGTAGGCTCTGAACTTGTTTAGGCTACTAAAACTTCCAACTACACAGCCTCTCCTGCTCGAGCTGGCCAAAGTTCAACACCGAAATTGCGAACGTCCAGCGATTGCACCTACACTAAAGGTGCCAGCCCTGAAAGCTCTTGCTGGTCCTCATCTCCCACTGGTAACCTCGAAAACGAACCACAAACACTTGGGCTCTGAACTTGTTTAGGCTACTAAAACTTCCAACGTACACAGCCTCTCCTGCTCGAGCTGGCCAAAAGTTCAACACCGGAAATTGCGAACGTCCAGCAACTGCTCCTACACTAAAGGTGCCTGCCCTGAAAGATGTTGCTGGTCCTCATCTCCCACTGGTAACCTCTAAAACGAACCACAAACACTTGGGCTCTGAACTTGTTTAGGCTACTAAAACTTCCAACGTACACAGCCTCTGCTGCTCGAGCTGCCCAAAGTTCAACACCGAAATTGCGAACGTCCAGCGATTGCTCCTACACTAAAGGTGCCAGCCCTGAAAGCTCTTGCTGGTCTCATCTCCCACTGGTAACCTCTAAAAACCAACCACTAACACTTGGGCTCTGAAACTTGTTTAGGCTACTAAACTTCCAACGTACACAGCCTCTCCTGCTCGAGCTGCCCAAAGTTCAACACCGAAATTGCGAACGTCCAGCGATTGCACCTACACTACAGGTTGCCAGCCCTGAAAGCTCTTGCTGGTCCTCATCTCCCACTGGTAACCTCTAAAACGAACCACAAACACTTGGGCTCTGAACTTGTTTAGGCTACTAAAACTTCCAACGTACACAGCCTCTCCTGCTCGAGCTGGCCAAAGTTCAACACTGAAATTGCGAACGTCCAGCGATTGCTCCTACACTAAAGGTGCCAGCCCTGAAAGCTCTTGCTGGTCTCATCTCCCACTGGTAACCTCGAAAACGAACCACAAACACTTGGGCTCTGAACTTGTTTAGGCTACTAAAACTTCCAATATACACAGCCTCTCCTGCTCGAGCTGCCCAAAGTTCAACACCGAAATTGCGAACGTCCAGCGATTGCTCCTACACTAATGGTGCCAGCCCTGAAAGCTCTGCTGGTCCTCATCTCCCACTGGTAACCTCGGAAACGAACCACAGACACTTGGGCTCTGAACTTGTTTAGGCTACTAAAACTTCCAACGTACACAGCCTCTCCTGCTCGAGCTGGCCAAAGTTCAACACCGAAATTGCGAACGTCCAGCGATTGCTCCTACACTAAAGGTGCCAGCCCTGAATGCTCTTGCTCGTCCTTCATCTCCCACTGGTAACCTCGAAAACGACCACAAACACTTGGGCTCTGAACTTGTTTAGGCTACTAAAACTTCCAACTACACAGCCTCTCCTGCTCAATCTGGCCTAAGTTCAAGCACCGAAATTGCGTACGTCCAGCAATTGCTACTACACTAAAGGTGCCAGGCCTGAATGCTGTTGCTGGTCCTCATCTCCCACTGGTAACCTCGACAACGAACCACAAATACTTGGGCTCTGAACTTGTTTAGGCTATTTAAACTTCCAACGTACACAGACTCTCCTGCTTGAGCTGGCCAAAGTTCAACACCGAAATTGCGAACGTCCAGCGATTGCTTCTACACTAAAGGTGCCTGCCCTGAATGCTGTTGCTGGTCCTCATCTCCCACTGGTAACCTCGAAAACGAACCACAAACACTTGGCTCTGAACTTGTTTAGGCTACTAAAACTTCCAACGTACACAGCCTCTCCTTGCTCGAGCTGGCCTAAGATCAACACTGAAATTGCGAACGTCCAGCGATTGCTCCTACACTAAAGGTGCCAGCCCTGAATGCTGTTGCTCGTCCTCATCTCCCACTGGTAACCTCGAAAACGAACCACAAACACTTGGGCTCTGAAGTTGTTTAGCCTACTAAAACTTCCAACGTACACAGCCTCTCCTGCTCGAGCTGGCCAAAGTTCAACACCGAAATTGCGAATGTCCAGCGATTGCTCCTACACTAAAGTTGCCTGCCCTGAATGCTGTTGCTAGTCTTCATCTCCCACTGGTAACCTCTAAAACGAACCACAAACACTTGGGCTCTGAACTTGTTTAGGCTACTAAAACTTCCAACGTACACAGCCTCTCCTGCTCAATCTGGCCAGAGCTCAACACCGAAATTGCGAACGTCCAGCGATTGCTCCTACACTAAAGGTGCCAGCCCTGAATGCTGTTGCTCGTCCTCATCTCCCACTGGTAACCTCTAAAACGAACCACAAACACTTGGGCTCTGAAGTTGTTTAGCCTACTAAAACTTCCAACGTACACAGCCTCTCCTGCCTCGAGCTGGCCAAAGTTCAACACCGAAATTGCGAATGTCCAGCGATTGCTCCTACACTAAAGTTGCCTGCCCTGAATGCTGTTGCTTGTCTTCATCTCCCACTGGTAACCTCTAAAACGAACCACAAACACTTGGGCTCTGAACTTGTTTAGGGCTACTAAAACTTCCAACGTACACAGCCTCTCCTGCTCAATCTGGCCAGAGCTCAACACACGAAATTGCGAACGTCCAGCGATTGCTCCTACACTAAAGGTGCCAGCCCTGAAAGCTCTTGCTGGTCCTCATCTCCCACTGGTAACCTCTAAAACGAACCACAAACACTTGGGCTCTGAACTTGTTTAGGCTACTAAAACTTCCAACGTACAACAGCCTCTCCTGCTCGAGCTGGCCAAAGTTCAACACCGAAAGTGCGAACGTCCAGCGATTGCTCCTACACTAAAGGTGCCAGCCCTGAAAGCTGTTGCTGGTCCTCATCTCCCACTGGTAACCTCTAAAACTAAACACAAACACTTGGGCTCTGAACTTGTTTAGGCTACTAAAACTTCCAACGTACACAGCCTCTCCTGCTTGAGCTGGCCAAAGTTCAACACCGAAATTGCGAACGTCCAGCGATTGCTCCTACACTAAAGGTGCCATCCCTGAATGCTGTTTCTTGTCCTCATCTCCGACTGGTAACCTCGAAAATGAACCACAAACACTTGTAGGCTCTGAACTTGTTTAGGCTACTAAAACTTCCAACGTACACAGCCTCTCCTGCTCGAGCTGGCAAAAGTTCAACACCGAAATTGCGAACGTCCACGCGATTGCACCTACACTAAAAGGTGCCAGCCCTGAAAGCTCTTGCTGGTCCTCATCTCCCACTGGTAACCTCTAAAACGAACCACAAACACTTGGGCTCTGAACTTGTTTAGGCTACTAAAACTTCCAACGTACACAGCCTCTCCTGCTCGAGCTGGCCAAAGTTCACACCGAAATTGCGACGTCCAGCAACTGCTCCTACACTAAAGGTGCCTGCCCTGAAAGATGTTGCTGGTCCTCATCTCCCACTGGTAACCTCTAAAACGAACCACAAACACTTGGGCTCTGAACTTCTTTAGGCTACTAAAACTTCCAACGTACACAGCCTCTCCTGCTCGAGCTGCCCAAAGTTCAACACCGAAATTGCGAACGTCCAGCGATTGCTCCTACACTAAAGGTGCCAGCCCTGAAAGCTCTTGCTGGTCCTCATCTCCCACTGGTAACCTCTAAAACCAACCACTAACACTTGGGCTCTGAACTTGTTTAGGCTACTAAAACTTCCAACGTACACAGCCTCTCCTGCTCGAGCTGACCAAAGTTCAACACCGAAATTGCGAACGTCCAGCGATTGCTCCTACACTAAAGGTGCCAGCCCTGAATGCTGTTGCTCGTCCTCATCTCCCACTGGTAACCTCTAAAACGAACCACAAACACTTGGGCTCTGAAGTTGTTTAGCCTACTAAAACTTCCAACGTACACAGCCTCTCCTGCTCGAGCTGGCCAAAGTTCAACACCGAAATTGCGAATGTCCAGCGATTGCTCCTACACTAAAGTTGCCTGCCCTGAATGCTGTTGCTAGTCTTCATCTCCCACTGGTAACCTCTAAAACGAACCACAAACACTTGGGCTCTGAACTTGTTTAGGCTACTAAAACTTCCACGTACACAGCCTCTCCTGCTCAATCTGGCCAGAGCTCAACACCGAAATTGCGAACGTCCAGCGATTGCTCCTACACTAAAGGTGCCAGGCCTGAATGCTGTTGCTGGTCCTCATCTCCCACTGGTAACCTCTAAAACGAACCACAAACACTTGGGCTCTGAAGTTGTTTAGCCTACTAAAACTTCCAACGTACACAGCCTCTCCTGCTCGAGCTGGCCAAAGTTCAACACCGAAATTGCGAATGTCCAGCGATTGCTCCTACACTAAAGTTGCCTGCCCTGAATGCTGTTGCTTGTCTTCATCTCCCACTGGTAACCTCTAAAACGAACCACAAACACTTGGGCTCTGAACTTGTTTAGGCTACTAAAACTTCCAACGTACACAGCCTCTCCTGCTCAATCTGGCCAGAGCTCAACACCGAAATTGCGAACGTCCAGCGATTGCTCCTACACTAAAGGTGCCAGCCCTGAAAGCTCTTGCTGGTCCTCATCTCCCACTGGTAACCTCTAAAACGAACCACAAACACTTGGGCTCTGAACTTGTTTAGGCTACTAAAACTTCCGACGTACACAGCCTCTCCTGCTCGAGCTGCCCAAAGTTCAACACCGAAATTGCGAACGTCCAGCGATTGCTCCTACACTAAAGGTGCCAGCCCTGAAAGCTGTTGCTGGTCCTCATCTCCCACTGGTAACCTCTAAAACTAAACACAAACACTTGGGCTCTGAACTTGTTTAGGCTACTAAAACTTCCAACGTACACAGCCTCTCCTGCTTGAGCTGGCCAAAGTTCAACACCGAAATTGCGAACGTCCAGCGATTGCTCCTACACTAAAGGTGCCATCCCTGAATGCTGTTTCTTGTCCTCATCTCCGACTGGTAACCTCGAAAATGAACCACAAACACTTGTAGGCTCTGAACTTGTTTAGGCTACTAAAACTTCCAACGTACACAGCCTCTCCTGCTCGAGCTGCCCAAAGTTCAACACCGAAATTGCGAACGTCCAGCGATTGCACCTACACTAAAGGTGCCAGCCCTGAAAGCTCTTGCTGGTCCTCATCTCCCACTGGTAACCTCTAAAACGAACCACAAACACTTGGGCTCTGAACTTGTTTAGGCTACTAAAACTTCCAACGTACACAGCCTCTCCTGCTCGAGCTGGCCAAAGTTCAACACCGAAATTGCGAACGTCCAGCAACTGCTCCTACACTAAAGGTGCCTGCCCTGAAAGATGTTGCTGGTCCTCATCTCCCACTGGTAACCTCTAAAACGAACCACAAACACTTGGGCTCTGAACTTCTTTAGGCTACTAAAACTTCCAACGTACACAGCCTCTCCTGCTTGAGCTGGCCAAAGTTCAACACCGAAATTGCGAACGTCCAGCGATTGCTCCTACACTAAAGGTGCCAGCCCTGAAAGCTCTTGCTGGTCCTCATCTCCCACTGGTAACCTCTAAAACCAACCACTAACACTTGGGCTCTGAACTTGTTTAGGCTACTAAAACTTCCAACGTACACAGCCTCTCCTGCTCGAGCTGCCCAAAGTTCAACACCGAAATTGCGAACGTCCAGCGATTGCACCTACACTAAAGGTGCCAGCCCTGAAAGCTCTTGCTGGTCCTCATCTCCCACTGGTAACCTCTAAAACGAACCACAAACACTTGGGCTCTGAACTTGTTTAGGCTACTAAAACTTCCAACGTACACAGCCTCTCCTGCTCGAGCTGGACAAAGTTCAACACTGAAATTGCGAACGTCCAGCGATTGCTCCTACACTAAAGGTGCCAGCCCTGAAAGCTCTTGCTGGTCCTCATCTCCCACTGGTAACCTCTCAAACGAACCACAAACACTTGGGCTCTGAACTTGTTTAGGCTACTAAAACTTCCAACGTACACAGCCTCTCCTGCTCGAGCTGGACAAAGTTCAACACCGAAATTGCGAACGTCCAGCGATTGCTCCTACACTAAAGGTGCCAGCCCTGAAAGCTCTTGCTGGTCCTCATCTCCCACTGGTAACCTCGGAAACGAACCACAGACACTTGGGCTCTGAACTTGTTTAGGCTACTAAAACTTCCAACGTACACAGCCTCTCCTGCTCAATCTGGCCAGAGCTCAACACTGAAATTGCGAACGTCCAGCGATTGCTCCTACACTAAAGGTGCCAGCCCTGAATGCTCTTGCTCGTCCTCATCTCCCACTGGTAACCTCTAAAACTAACCACAAACACTTGGGCTCTGAACTTGTTTAGGCTACTAAAACTTCCAACGTACACAGCCTCTCCTGCTCAATCTGGCCTAAGTTCAACACCGAAATTGCGTACGTCCAGCAATTGCTACTACACTAAAGGTGCCAGCCCTGAATGCTGTTGCTGGTCCTCATCTCCCACTGGTAACCTCGACAACGAACCACAAATACTTGGGCTCTGAACTTGTTTAGGCTATTTAAACTTCCAACGTACACAGACTCTCCTGCTCGAGCTGGCCAAAGTTCAACACCGGAATTGCGAACGTCCAGCGATTGCTCCTACACTAAAGGTGCCAGCCCTGAAAGCTCTTGCTGGTCCTCATCTCCCACTGGTAACCTCTAAAACGAACCACAAACACTTGGGCTCTGAACTTGTTTAGGCTACTAAAACTTCCAACGTACACAGCCTCTCCTGCTCAATCTGGCTAGAGCTCAACACCGAAATTGCGAACGTCCAGCGATTGCTCCTACACTAAAGGTGCCAGCCCTGAAAGCTCTTGCTGGTCCTCATCTCCCACTGGTAACCTCGAAAACGAACCACAAACACTTGGGCTCTGAACTTGTTTAGGCTACTAAAACTTCCAACGTACACAGCCTCTCCTGCTCGAGCTGCCCAAAGTTCAACACCGAAATAGCGAACGTCCAGCGATTGCTCCTACACTAAAGGTGCCAGCCCTGAATGCTGTTGCTGGTCCTCATCTCCCACTGGTAACCTCGAAAACGAACCACAAACACTTGGCTCTGAACTTGTTTAGGCTACTAAAACTTCCAACGTACACAGCCTCTCCTGCTCGAGCTGGCCAAAGTTCAACACCGAAATTGCGAACGTCCAGCGATTGCTCCTACACTAAAGGTGCCAGCCCTGAATGCTGTTGCTGGTCCTCATCTCCCACTGGTAACCTCTAAAACGAACCACAAACACTTGGGCTCTGAACTTGTTTAGGCTACTAAAACTTCCAACGTACACAGCCTCTCCTGCTCGAGCTGGCCAAAGTTCAACACCGAAATTGCGAACGTCCAGCGATTGCTCCTACACTAAAGGTGCCAGCCCTGAATGCTGTTGCTGGTCCTCATCTCCCACTGGTTACCTCGAAAACGAACCACAAACACTTGGGCTCTGAACTTGTTTAGGCTACTTAAACTTCCAACGTACACAGCCTCTCATGCTCGAGCTGGCCAAAGTTCAACACTGAAATTACGAACGTCCAGCGATTGCTCCTACACTAAAGGTGCCAGCCCTGAAAGCTGTTGCTGGTCCTCATCTCCCACTGGTAACCTCGAAAACGAACCACAAACACTTGGGCTCTGAACTTGTTTAGGCTACTAAAACTTCCAATGTACACAGCCTCTCCTGCTCGAGCTGCCCAAAGTTCAACACCGAAATTGCGAACGTCCAGCGATTGCTCCTACACTAAAGGTGCCAGCCCTGAATGCTGTTGCTGGTCCTCATCTCCCACTGGTAACCTCTAAAACGAACCACAAACACTTGGGCTCTGAACTTGTTTAGGCTACTAAAACTTCCAACGTACACAGCCTCTCCTGCTCGAGCTGGCCAAAGTTCAACACCGAAATTGCGAACGTCCAGCGATTGCTCCTACACTAAAGGTGCCTGCCCTGAAAGCTCTTGCTGGTCCTCATCTCCCACTGGTAACCTTGAAAACGAACCACAAACACTTGGGCTCTGAACTTGTTTAGGCTACTAAAACTTCCAACGTACACAGCCTCTCCTGCTCAATCTGGCCAAAGTTCAACACCGAAATTGCGAACGTCCAGCGATTGCTCCTACACTAAAGGTGCCAGCCCTGAAAGCTCTTGCTGGTCCTCATCTCCCACTGGTAACCTCGAAAACGAACCACAAACACTTGGGCTCTGAACTTGTTTAGGCTACTAAAACTTCCAACGTACACAGCCTCTCCTGCTCGAGCTGCCCAAAGTTCAACACTGAAATTGCGAACGTCCAGCGATTGCTCCTACACTAAAGGTGCCATCCCTGAATGCTGTTTCTTGTCCTCATCTCCGACTGGTAACCTCGAAAATGAACCACAAACACTTGTAGGCTCTGAACTTGTTTAGGCTACTAAAACTTCCAACGTACACAGCCTCTCCTGCTCGAGCTGCCCAAAGTTCAACACCGAAATTGCGAACGTCCAGCGATTGCACCTACACTAAAGGTGCCAGCCCTGAAAGCTCTTGCTGGTCCTCATCTCCCACTGGTAACCTCGAAAACGAACCACAAACACTTGGGCTCTGAACTTGTTTAGGCTACTAAAACTTCCAACGTACACAGCCTCTCCTGCTCGAGCTGCCCAAAGTTCAACACCGAAATTGCGAACGTCCAGCGATTGCTCCTACACTAAAGGTGCCTGCCCTGAAAGATGTTGCTGGTCCTCATCTCCCACTGGTAACCTCTAAAACGAACCACAAACACTTGGGCTCTGAACTTCTTTAGGCTACTAAAACTTCCAACGTACACAGCCTCTCCTGCTCGAGCTGCCCAAAGTTCAACACCGAAATTGCGAACGTCCAGCGATTGCTCCTACACTAAAGGTGCCAGCCCTGAAAGCTCTTGCTGGTCCTCATCTCCCACTGGTAACCTCTAAAACCAACCACTAACACTTGGGCTCTGAACTTGTTTAGGCTACTAAAACTTCCAACGTACACAGCCTCTCCTGCTCGAGCTGCCCAAAGTTCAACACCGAAATTGCGAACGTCCAGCGATTGCACCTACACTAAAGGTGCCAGCCCTGAAAGCTCTTGCTGGTCCTCATCTCCCACTGGTAACCTCTAAAACGAACCACAAACACTTGGGCTCTGAACTTCTTTAGGCTACTAAAACTTCCAACGTACACAGCCTCTGCTGCTCGAGCTGCCCAAAGTTCAACACCGAAATTGCGAACGTCCAGCGATTGCTCCTACACTAAAGGTGCCAGCCCTGAAAGCTCTTGCTGGTCCTCATCTCCCACTGGTAACCTCTAAAACGAACCACTAACACTTGGGCTCTGAACTTGTTTAGGCTACTAAAACTTCCAACGTACACAGCCTCTCCTGCTCGAGCTGGCCAAAGTTCAACACTGAAATTCCGAACGTCCAGCGATTGTCTACACTAAAGGTGCCAGCCCTGAAAGCTCTTGCTGGTCCTCATCTCCCACTGGTAACCTCGAAAATGAACCACAAACACTTGGGCTCTGAACTTGTTTAGGCTACTAAAACTTCCAACGTACACAGCCTCTCCTGCTCGAGCTGCCCAAAGTTCAACACCGAAATTGCGAACGTCCAGCGATTGCTCCTACACTAAAGGTGCCAGCCCTGAAAGCTCTTGCTGGTCCTCATCTCCCACTGGTAACCTCGGAAACGAACCACAGACACTTGGGCTCTGAACTTGTTTAGGCTACTAAAACTTCCAACGTACACAGCCTCTCCTGCTCGAGCTGGCCAAAGTTCAACACCGAAATTGCGAACGTCCAGCGATTGCTCCTACACTAAAGGTGCCAGCCCTGAATGCTCTTGCTCGTCCTCATCTCCCACTGGTAACCTCGAAAACGAACCACAAACACTTGGGCTCTGAACTTGTTTAGGCTACTAAAACTTCCAACGTACACAGCCTCTCCTGCTCAATCTGGCCTAAGTTCAACACCGAAATTGCGTACGTCCAGCAATTGCTACTACACTAAAGGTGCCAGGCCTGAATGCTGTTGCTGGTCCTCATCTCCCACTGGTAACCTCGACAACGAACCACAAATACTTGGGCTCTGAACTTGTTTAGGCTATTTAAACTTCCAACGTACACAGACTCTCCTGCTCGAGCTGGCCAAAGTTCAACACCGAAATTGCGAACGTCCAGCGATTGCTTCTACACTAAAGGTGCCTGCCCTGAATGCTGTTGCTGGTCCTCATCTCCCACTGGTAACCTCTAAAACGAACCACAAACACTTGGGCTCTGAACTTGTTTAGGCTACTAAAACTTCCAACGTACACAGCCTCTCCTGCTCGAGCTGGCCTAAGATCAACACTGAAATTGCGAACGTCCAGCGATTGCTCCTACACTAAAGGTGCCAGCCCTGAATGCTGTTGCTCGTCCTCATCTCCCACTGGTAACCTCTAAAACGAACCACAAACACTTGGGCTCTGAAGTTGTTTAGCCTACTAAAACTTCCAACGTACACAGCCTCTCCTGCTCGAGCTGGCCAAAGTTCAATACACCGAAATTGCGAATGTCCAGCGATTGCTCCTACACTAAAGTTGCCTGCCCTGAATGCTGTTGCTTGTCTTCATCTCCCACTGGTAACCTCTAAAACGAACCACAAACACTTGGGCTCTGAACTTGTTTAGGCTACTAAAACTTCCAACGTACACAGCCTCTCCTGCTCAATCTGGCCAGAGCTCAACACCGAAATTGCGAACGTCCAGCGATTGCTCCTACACTAAAGGTGCCAGCCCTGAATGCTGTTGCTCGTCCTCATCTCCCACTGGTAACCTTTAAAACGAACCACAAACACTTGGGCTCTGAAGTTGTTTAGCCTACTAAAACTTCCAACGTACACAGCCTCTCCTGCTCGAGCTGGCCAAAGTTCAACACCGAAATTGCGAATGTCCAGCGATTGCTCCTACACTAAAGGTGCCAGCCCTGAAAGCTCTTGCTGGTCCTCATCTCCCACTGGTAACCTCGAAAACGAACCACAAACACTTGGGCTCTGAACTTGTTTAGGCTACTAAAACTTCCAACGTACACAGCCTCTCCTGCTCGAGCTGGCCAAAGTTCAACACCGAAATTGCGAACGTCCAGCAACTGCTCCTACACTAAAGGTGCCTGCCCTGAAAGATGTTGCTGGTCCTCATCTCCCACTGGTAACCTCTAAAACGAACCACAAACACTTGGGCTCTGAACTTCTTTAGGCTACTAAAACTTCCAACGTACACAGCCTCTCCTGCTCGAGCTGCCCAAAGTTCAACACCGAAATTGCGAACGTCCAGCGATTGCTCCTACACTAAAGGTGCCAGCCCTGAAAGCTGTTGCTGGTCCTCATCTCCCACTGGTAACCTCTAAAACCAACCACTAACACTTGGGCTCTGAACTTGTTTAGGCTACTAAAACTTCCAACGTACACAGCCTCTCCTGCTCGAGCTGCCCAAAGTTCAACACCGAAATTGCGAACGTCCAGCGATTGCACCTACACTAAAGGTGCCAGCCCTGAAAGCTCTTGCTGGTCCTCATCTCCCACTGGTAACCTCTAAAACGAACCACAAACACTTGGGCTCTGAACTTGTTTAGGCTACTAAAACTTCCAACGTACACAGCCTCTCCTGCTCGAGCTGGCCAAAGTTCAACACTGAAATTGCGAACGTCCAGCGATTGCTCCTACACTAAAGGTGCCAGCCCTGAAAGCTCTTGCTGGTCCTCATCTCCCACTGGTAACCTCGAAAACGAACCACAAACACTTGGGCTCTGAACTTGTTTAGGCTACTAAAACTTCCAATGTACACAGCCTCTCCTGCTCGAGCTGCCCAAAGTTCAACACCGAAATTGCGAACGTCCAGCGATTGCTCCTACACTAAAGGTGCCAGCCCTGAAAGCTCTTGCTGGTCCTCATCTCCCACTGGTAACCTCGGAAACGAACCACAGACACTTGGGCTCTGAACTTGTTTAGGCTACTAAAACTTCCAACGTACACAGCCTCTCCTGCTCAATCTGGCCAGAGCTCAACACCGAAATTGCGAACGTCCAGCGATTGCTCCTACACTAAAGGTGCCAGCCCTGAATGCTCTTGCTCGTCCTCATCTCCCACTGGTAACCTCTAAAACTAACCACAAACACTTGGGCTCTGAACTTGTTTAGGCTACTAAAACTTCCAACGTACACAGCCTCTCCTGCTCAATCTGGCCTAAGTTCAACACCGAAATTGCGTACGTCCAGCAATTGCTACTACACTAAAGGTGCCAGGCCTGAATGCTGTTGCTGGTCCTCATCTCCCACTGGTAACCTCGACAACGAACCACAAATACTTGGGCTCTGAACTTGTTTAGGCTATTTAAACTTCCAACGTACACAGACTCTCCTGCTCGAGCTGGCCAAAGTTCAACACCGGAATTGCGAACGTCCAGCGATTGCTCCTACACTAAAGGTGCCAGCCCTGAAAGCTCTTGCTGGTCCTCATCTCCCACTGGTAACCTCTAAAACGAACCACAAACACTTGGGCTCTGAACTTGTTTAGGCTACTAAAACTTCCAACGTACACAGCCTCTCCTGCTCAATCTGGCTAGAGCTCAACACCGAAATTGCGAACGTCCAGCGATTGCTCCTACACTAAAGGTGCCAGCCCTGAAAGCTCTTGCTGTTCCTCATCTCCCACTGGTAACCTCGAAAACGAACCACAAACACTTGGGCTCTGAACTTGTTTAGGCTACTAAAACTTCCAACGTACACAGCCTCTCCTGCTCGAGCTGCCCAAAGTTCAACACCGAAATTGCGAACGTCCAGCGATTGCTCCTACACTAAAGGTGCCAGCCCTGAAAGCTCTTGCTGGTCCTCATCTCCCACTGGTAACCTCGAAAACGAACCACAAACACTTGGGCTCTGAACTTGTTTAGGCTACTAAAACTTCCAACGTACACAGCCTCTCCTGCTCGAGCTGGCCAAAGTTCAACACCGAAATTGCGAACGTCCAGCGATTGCTCCTACACTAAAGGTGCCAGCCCTGAATGCTGTTGCTGGTCCTCATCTCCCACTGGTAACCTCGAAAACGAACCACTAACACTTGGGCTCTGAACTTGTTTAGGCTACTAAAACTTCCAACGTACACAGCCTCTCCTGCTCAATCTGGCCAGAGCTCAACACCAAAATTGCGAACGTCCAGCGATTGCTCCTACACTAAAGGTGCCAGCCCTGAAAGCTCTTGCTGGTCCTCATCTCCCACTGGTAACCTCGAAAACGAACCACAAACACTTGGGCTCTGAACTTGTTTAGGCTACTAAAACTTCCAACGTACACAGCCTCTCCTGCTCGAGCTGCCCAAAGTTCAACACTGAAATTGCGAACGTCCAGCGATTGCTCCTACACTAAAGGTGCCAGCCCTGAATGCTGTTGCTGGTCCTCATCTCCCACTGGTTACCTCGAAAACGAACCACAAACACTTGGGCTCTGAACTTGTTTAGGCTACTTAAACTTCCAACGTACACAGCCTCTCATGCTCGAGCTGGCCAAAGTTCAACACTGAAATTACGAACGTCCAGCGATTGCTCCTACACTAAAGGTGCCAGCCCTGAAAGCTCTTGCTGGTCCTCATCTCCCACTGGTAACCTCGAAAACGAACCACAAACACTTGGGCTCTGAACTTGTTTAGGCTACTAAAACTTCCAATGTACACAGCCTCTCCTGCTCGAGCTGCCCAAAGTTCAACACCGAAATTGCGAACGTCCAGCGATTGCTCCTACACTAAAGGTGCCAGCCCTGAATGCTGTTGCTGGTCCTCATCTCCCACTGGTAACCTCTAAAACGAACCACAAACACTTGGGCTCTGAACTTGTTTAGGCTACTAAAACTTCCAACGTACACAGCCTCTCCTGCTCGAGCTGGCCAAAGTTCAACACCGAAATTGCGAACGTCCAGCGATTGCTCCTACACTAAAGGTGCCTGCCCTGAAAGCTCTTGCTGGTCCTCATCTCCCACTGGTAACCTTGAAAACGAACCACAAACACTTGGGCTCTGAACTTGTTTAGGCTACTAAAACTTCCAACGTACACAGCCTCTCCTGCTCAATCTGGCCAAAGTTCAACACCGAAATTGCGAACGTCCAGCGATTGCTCCTACACTAAAGGTGCCAGCCCTGAAAGCTCTTGCTGGTCCTCATCTCCCACTGGTAACCTCGAAAACGAACCACAAACACTTGGGCTCTGAACTTGTTTAGGCTACTAAAACTTCCAACGTACACAGCCTCTCCTGCTCGAGCTGCCCAAAGTTCAACACTGAAATTGCGAACGTCCAGCGATTGCTCCTACACTAAAGGTGCCAGCCCTGAAAGCTCTTGCTGGTCCTCATCTCCCACTGGTAACCTCGAAAACGAACCACAAACACTTGGGCTCTGAACTTGTTTAGGCTACTAAAACTTCCAACGTACACAGCCTCTCCTGCTCGAGCTGCCCAAAGTTCAACACCGAAATTGCGAACGTCCAGCGATTGCTCCTACACTAAAGGTGCCAGGCCTGAAAGCTCTTGCTGGTCCTCATCTCCCACTGGTAACCTCTAAAACGAACCACAAACACTTGGGCTCTGAACTTGTTTAGGCTACTAAAACTTCCAACGTACACAGCCTCTCCTGCTCGAGCTGCCCAAAGTTCAACACCGAAATTGCGAACGTCCAGCGATTGCTCCTACACTAAAGGTGCCAGCCCTGAAAGCTGTTGCTGGTCCTCATCTCCCACTGGTAACCTCTAAAACTAAACACAAACACTTGGGCTCTGAACTTGTTTAGGCTACTAAAACTTCCAACGTACACAGCCTCTCCTGCTTGAGCTGGCCAAAGTTCAACACCGAAATTGCGAACGTCCAGCGATTGCTCCTACACTAAAGGTGCCATCCCTGAATGCTGTTTCTTGTCCTCATCTCCGACTGGTAACCTCGAAAATGAACCACAAACACTTGTAGGCTCTGAACTTGTTTAGGCTACTAAAACTTCCAACGTACACAGCCTCTCCTGCTCGAGCTGCCCAAAGTTCAACACCGAAATTGCGAACGTCCAGCGATTGCACCTACACTAAAGGTGCCAGCCCTGAAAGCTCTTGCTGGTCCTCATCTCCCACTGGTAACCTCGAAAACGAACCACAAACACTTGGGCTCTGAACTTGTTTAGGCTACTAAAACTTCCAACGTACACAGCCTCTCCTGCTCGAGCTGGCCAAAGTTCAACACCGAAATTGCGAACGTCCAGCGATTGCTCCTACACTAAAGGTGCCTGCCCTGAAAGATGTTGCTGGTCCTCATCTCCCACTGGTAACCTCTAAAACGAACCACAAACACTTGGGCTCTGAACTTCTTTAGGCTACTAAAACTTCCAACGTACACAGCCTCTCCTGCTCGAGCTGCCCAAAGTTCAACACCGAAATTGCGAACGTCCAGCGATTGCTCCTACACTAAAGGTGCCAGCCCTGAAAGCTCTTGCTGGTCCACATCTCCCACTGGTAACCTCTAAAACCAACCACTAACACTTGGGCTCTGAACTTGTTTAGGCTACTAAAACTTCCAACGTACACAGCCTCTCCTGCTCGAGCTGCCCAAAGTTCAACACCGAAATTGCGAACGTCCAGCGATTGCACCTACACTAAAGGTGCCAGCCCTGAAAGCTCTTGCTGGTCCTCATCTCCCACTGGTAACCTCTAAAACGAACCACAAACACTTGGGCTCTGAACTTGTTTAGGCTACTAAAACTTCCAACGTACACAGCCTCTCCTGCTCGAGCTGGACAAAGTTCAACACTGAAATTGCGAACGTCCAGCGATTGCTCCTACACTAAAGGTGCCAGCCCTGAAAGCTCTTGCTGGTCCTCATCTCCCACTGGTAACCTCGAAAACGAACCACAAACACTTGGGCTCTGAACTTGTTTAGGCTACTAAAACTTCCAATGTACACAGCCTCTCCTGCTCGAGCTGCCCAAAGTTCAACACCGAAATTGCGAACGTCCAGCGATTGCTCCTACACTAAAGGTGCCAGCCCTGAAAGCTCTTGCTGGTCCTCATCTCCCACTGGTAACCTCGGAAACGAACCACAGACACTTGGGCTCTGAACTTGTTTAGGCTACTAAAACTTCCAACGTACACAGCCTCTCCTGCTCAATCTGGCCAGAGCTCAACACCGAAATTGCGAACGTCCAGCGATTGCTCCTACACTAAAGGTGCCAGCCCTGAATGCTCTTGCTCGTCCTCATCTCCCACTGGTAACCTCGAAAACTAACCACAAACACTTGGGCTCTGAACTTGTTTAGGCTACTAAAACTTCCAACGTACACAGCCTCTCCTGCTCAATCTGGCCTAAGTTCAACACCGAAATTGCGTACGTCCAGCAATTGCTACTACACTAAAGGTGCCAGGCCTGAATGCTGTTGCTGGTCCTCATCTCCCACTGGTAACCTCGACAACGAACCACAAATACTTGGGCTCTGAACTTGTTTAGGCTATTTAAACTTCCAACGTACACAGACTCTCCTGCTCGAGCTGGCCAAAGTTCAACACCGGAATTGCGAACGTCCAGCGATTGCTCCTACACTAAAGGTGCCAGCCCTGAAAGCTCTTGCTGGTCCTCATCTCCCACTGGTAACCTCGAAAACGAACCACAAACACTTGGGCTCTGAACTTGTTTAGGCTACTAAAACTTCCAACGTACACAGCCTCTCCTGCTCAATCTGGCTAGAGCTCAACACCGAAATTGCGAACGTCCAGCGATTGCTCCTACACTAAAGGTGCCAGCCCTGAAAGCTCTTGCTGGTCCTCATCTCCCACTGGTAACCTCGAAAACGAACCACAAACACTTGGGCTCTGAACTTGTTTAGGCTACTAAAACTTCCAACGTACACAGCCTCTCCTGCTCGAGCTGCCCAAAGTTCAACACCGAAATAGCGAACGTCCAGCGATTGCTCCTACACTAAAGGTGCCAGCCCTGAAAGCTCTTGCTGGTCCGCATCTCCCACTGGTAACCTCGAAAACGAACCACAAACACTTGGGCTCTGAACTTGTTTAGGCTACTAAAACTTCCAACGTACACAGCCTCTCCTGCTCGAGCTGGCCAAAGTTCAACACCGAAATTGCGAACGTCCAGCGATTGCTCCTACACTAAAGGTGCCAGCCCTGAATGCTGTTGCTGGTCCTCATCTCCCACTGGTAACCTCTAAAACGAACCACAAACACTTGGGCTCTGAACTTGTTTAGGCTACTAAAACTTCCAACGTACACAGCCTCTCCTGCTCAATCTGGCCAGAGCTCAACACCAAAATTGCGAACGTCCAGCGATTGCTCCTACACTAAAGGTGCCAGCCCTGAAAGCTCTTGCTGGTCCTCATCTCCCACTGGTAACCTCGAAAACGAACCACAAACACTTGGGCTCTGAACTTGTTTAGGCTACTAAAACTTCCAACGTACACAGCCTCTCCTGCTCGAGCTGGCCAAAGTTCAACACCGAAATTGCGAACGTCCAGCGATTGCTCCTACACTAAAGGTGCCAGCCCTGAATGCTGTTGCTGGTCCTCATCTCCCACTGGTTACCTCGAAAACGAACCACAAACACTTGGGCTCTGAACTTGTTTAGGCTACTTAAACTTCCAACGTACACAGCCTCTCATGCTCGAGCTGGCCAAAGTTCAACACTGAAATTACGAACGTCCAGCGATTGCTCCTACACTAAAGGTGCCAGCCCTGAAAGCTGTTGCTGGTCCTCATCTCCCACTGGTAACCTCGAAAACGAACCACAAACACTTGGGCTCTGAACTTGTTTAGGCTACTAAAACTTCCAATGTACACAGCCTCTCCTGCTCGAGCTGCCCAAAGTTCAACACCGAAATTGCGAACGTCCAGCGATTGCTCCTACACTAAAGGTGCCAGCCCTGAATGCTGTTGCTGGTCCTCATCTCCCACTGGTAACCTCTAAAACGAACCACAAACACTTGGGCTCTGAACTTGTTTAGGCTACTAAAACTTCCAACGTACACAGCCTCTCCTGCTCGAGCTGGCCAAAGTTCAACACTGAAATTGCGAACGTCCAGCAATTGCTGCTACACTAAAGGTGCCAGCCCTGAATGCTGTTGCTTGTCCTCATCTCCCACTGGTAACCTCTAAAACGAACCACAAACACTTGGGCTCTGAACTTGTTTAGGCTACTAAAACTTCCAACGTACACAGCCTCTCCTGCTCGAGCTGGCCAAAGTTCAACACCGAAATTGCGAACGTCCAGCAATTGCTCCTACACTAAAGGTGCCTGCCCTGAAAGCTCTTGCTGGTCCTCATCTCCCACTGGTAACCTTGAAAACGAACCACAAACACTTGGGCTCTGAACTTGTTTAGGCTACTAAAACTTCCAACGTACACAGCCTCTCCTGCTCAATCTGGCCAAAGTTCAACACCGAAATTGCGAACGTCCAGCGATTGCTCCTACACTAAAGGTGCCAGCCCTGAAAGCTCTTGCTGGTCCTCATCTCCCACTGGTAACCTCGAAAACGAACCACAAACACTTGGGCTCTGAACTTGTTTAGGCTACTAAAACTTCCAACGTACACAGCCTCTCCTGCTCGAGCTGGCCAAAGTTCAACACCGAAATTGCGAACGTCCAGCGATTGCTCCTACACTAAAGGTGCCAGCCCTGAAAGCTCTTGCTGGTCCTCATCTCCCACTGGTAACCTCGAAAACGAACCACAAACACTTGGGCTCTGAACTTGTTTAGGCTACTAAAACTTCCAACGTACACAGCCTCTCCTGCTCGAGCTGGCCAAAGTTCAACACCGAAATTGCGAACGTCCAGCGATTGCTCCTACACTAAAGGTGCCTGCCCTGAATGCTGTTGCTCGTCCTCAACTCCCACTGGTAACCTCGAAAACGAACCACAAACACTTGGGCTCTGAACTTGTTTAGGCTACTAAAACTTCCAACGTACACAGCCTCTCCTGCTCGAGCTGGCCAAAGTTCAACACCGAAATTGCGAACGTCCAGCGATTGCTCCTACACTAAAGGTGCCAGCCCTGAAAGCTCTCGCTGGTCCTCATCTCCCACTGGTAACCTCGAAAACGAACCACAAACACTTGGGCTCTGAACTTGTTTAGGCTACTAAAACTTCCAACGTACACAGCCTCTCCTGCTCGAGCTGCCCAAAGTTCAACACCGAAATAGCGAACGTCCAGCGATTGCTCCTACACTAAAGGTGCCAGCCCTGAAAGCTCTTGCTGGTCCTCATCTCCCACTGGTAACCTCGAAAACGAACCACAAACACTTGGGCTCTGAACTTGTTTAGGCTACTAAAACTTCCAACGTACACAGCCTCTCCTGCTCAAGCTGGCCAAAGTTCAACACCGAAATTGCGAACGTCCAGCGATTGCTCCTACAGTAAAGGTGCCAGCCCTGAAAGCTGTTGCCTCGTCCTCATCTCCCACTGGTAACCTCTAAAACGAACCACAAACACTTGGGCTCTGAACTTGTTTAGGCTACTAAAACTTCCAACGTACACAGCCTCTCCTGCTCGAGCTGCCCAAAGTTCAACACCGAAATTGCGAACGTCCAGCGATTGCTCCTACACTAAAGGTGCCAGCCCTGAAAGCTCTTGCTCGTCCTCATCTCCCACTGTTAACCTCGAAAACGAACCACAAACACTTGTAGGCTCTGAACTTGTTTAGGCTACTAAAACTTCCAACGTACACATCCTCTCCTGCTCGAGCTGCCCAAAGTTCAACACCGATATTGTGAACGTCCAGCGATTGCTCCTACCCTAAAGGTGCCAGCCCTGAAAGCTCTTGCTGGTCCTCATCTCCCACTGGTAACCTCGAAAACGAACCACAAACACTTGGGCTCTGAACTTGTTTAGGCTACTAAAACTTCCAACGTACACAGCCTCTCCTGCTCGAGCTGGCCAAAGTTCAACACCGAAATTGCGAACGTCCAGCGATTGCTCCTACACTAAAGGTGCCAGCCCTGAAAGCTCTTGCTGGTCCTCATCTCCCACTGGTAACCTCTAAAACGAACCACAAACACTTGGGCTCTGAACTTGTTTAGGCTACTAAAACTTCCAACGTACACAGCCTCTCCTGCTCGAGCTGCCCAAAGTTCAACACCGAAATTGCGAATGTCCAGCGATTGCTCCTACACTAAAGGTGCCAGCCCTGAAAGCTCTTGCTCGTCCTCATCTCCCACTGGTAACCTCTAAAACTAACCACAAACACTTGGGCTCTGAACTTGTTTAGGCTACTAAAACTTCCAACGTACACAGCCTCTCCTGCTCGAGCTGCCCAAAGTTCAACACCGAAATTGCGAACGTCCAGCGATTGCACCTACACTAAAGGTGCCAGCCCTGAAAGCTCTTGCTGGTCCTCATCTCCCACTGGTAACCTCTAAAACGAACCACAAACACTTGTAGGCTCTGAACTTGTTTAGGCTACTAAAACTTCCAACGTACACGGCCTCTCCTGCTCGAGCTGCCCAAAGTTCAACACCGAAATTGCGAACGTCCAGCGATTGCACCTACACTAAAGGTGCCAGCCCTGAAAGCTCTTGCTGGTCCTCATCTCCCACTGGTAACCTCGAAAACGAACCACAAACACTTGGCTCTGAACTTGTTTAGGCTACTAAAACTTCCAACGTACCCAGCCTCTCCTGCTCGAGCTGCCCAAAGTTCAACACCGAAATTGCGAACGTCCAGCGATTGCTCCTACACTAAAGGTGCCAGCCCTGAATGCTGTTGCTGGTCCTCATCTCCCACTGGTAACCTCGAAAACGAACCACAAACACTTGGGCTCTGAACTTGTTTAGGCTACTAAAACTTCCAACGTACACAGCCTCTCCTGCTCGAGCTGCCCAAAGTTCAACACCGAAATTGCGAACGTCCAGCGATTGCACCTACACTAAACGTGCCAGCCCTAAAAGCTCTTGCTGGTCCTCATCTCCCACTGGTAACCTCGAAAACGAACCACAAACACTTGGGCTCTGAACTTGTTTAGGCTACTAAAACTTCCAACGTACACAGCCTCTCCTGCTCGAGCTGCCCAAAGTTCAACACGAAAATTGCGAACGTCCAGCGATTGCACCTACACTAAAGGTGCCAGCCCTGAAAGCTCTTGCTGGTCCTCATCTCCCACTGGTAACCTCTAAAACGAACCACAAACACTTGGGCTCTGAACTTGTTTAGGCTACTAAAACTTCCAACGTACACAGCCTCTCCTGCTCGAGCTGGCCAAAGTTCAACACCGAAATTGCGAACGTCCAGCAACTGCTCCTACACTAAAGGTGCCTGCCCTGAAAGATGTTGCTGGTCCTCATCTCCCACTGGTAACCTCTAAAACGAACCACAAACACTTGGGCTCTGAACTTGTTTAGGCTACTAAAACTTCCACGTACACAGCCTCTCCTGCTCGAGCTGCCCAAAGTTCAACACCGAAATTGCGAACGTCCAGCGATTGCTCCTACACTAAAGGTGCCAGCCCTGAAAGCTCTTGCTGGTCCTCATCTCCCACTGGTAACCTCTAAAACCAACCACTAACACTTGGGCTCTGAACTTGTTTAGGCTACTAAAACTTCCAACGTACACAGCCTCTCCTGCTCGAGCTGCCCAAAGTTCAACACCGAAATTGCGAACGTCCAGCGATTGCACCTACACTAAAGGTGCCAGCCCTGAAAGCTCTTGCTCGTCCTCATCTCCCACTGGTAACCTCTAAAACGAACCACAAACACTTGGGCTCTGAACTTGTTTAGGCTACTAAAACTTCCAACGTACACAGCCTCTCCTGCTCGAGCTGCCCAAAGTTCAACACCGAAATTGCGAACGTCCAGCGATTGCTCCTACACTAAAGGTGCCAGCCCTGAAAGCTCTTGCTGGTCCTCATCTCCCACTGGTAACCTCGAAAACGAACCACAGACACTTGGGCTCTGAACTTGTTTAGGCTACTAAAACTTCCAACGTACACAGCCTCTCCTGCTCAATCTGGCCAGAGCTCAACACCGAAATTGCGAACGTCCAGCGATTGCTCCTACACTAAAGGTGCCAGCCCTGAATGCTCTTGCTCGTCCTCATCTCCCACTGGTAACCTCGAAAACGAACCACAAACACTTGGGCTCTGAACTTGTTTAGGCTACTAAAACTTCCAACGTACACAGCCTCTCCTGCTCAATCTGGCCTAAGTTCAACACCGAAATTGCGTACGTCCAGCAATTGCTACTACACTAAAGGTGCCAGGCCTGAATGCTGTTGCTGGTCCTCATCTCCCACTGGTAACCTCGACAACGAACCACAAATACTTGGGCTCTGAACTTGTTTAGGCTATTTAAACTTCCAACGTACACAGACTCTCCTGCTCGAGCTGGCCAAAGTTCAACACCGGAATTGCGAACGTCCAGCGATTGCTCCTACACTAAAGGTGCCAGCCCTGAAAGCTCTCGCTGGTCCTCATCTCCCACTGGTAACCTCTAAAACGAACCACAAACACTTGGGCTCTGAACTTGTTTAGGCTACTAAAACTTCCAACGTACACAGCCTCTCCTGCTCAATCTGGCTAGAGCTCAACACCGAAATTGCGAACGTCCAGCGATTGCTCCTACACTAAAGGTGCCAGCCCTGAAAGCTCTTGCTGGTCCTCATCTCCCACTGGTAACCTCGAAAACGAACCACAAACACTTGGGCTCTGAACTTGTTTAGGCTACTAAAACTTCCAACGTACACAGCCTCTCCTGCTCGAGCTGGCCAAAGTTCAACACCGAAATTGCGAACGTCCAGCGATTGCTCCTACACTAAAGGTGCCTGCCCTGAAAGCTCTTGCTGGTCCTCATCTCCCACTGGTAACCTCTAAAACGAACCACAAACACTTGGGCTCTGAACTTGTTTAGGCTACTAAAACTTCCAACGTACACAGCCTCTCCTGCTCGAGCTGCCCAAAGTTCAACACCGAAATTGCAAACGTCCAGCGATTGCTCCTACACTAAAGGTGCCAGCCCTGAATGCTGTTGCTGGTCCTCATCTCCCACTGGTTACCTCGAAAACGAACCACAAACACTTGGGCTCTGAACTTGTTTAGGCTACTAAAACTTCCAACGTACACAGCCTCTCCTGCTCAATCTGGCCAGAGCTCAACACCGAAATTGCGAACGTCCAGCGATTGCTCCTACACTAAAGGTGCCAGCCCTGAAAGCTCTTGCTGGTCCTCATCTCCCACTGGTAACCTCGAAAACGAACCACAAACACTTGGGCTCTGAACTTGTTTAGGCTACTAAAACTTCCAACGTACAGAGCCTCTCCTGCTCGAGCTGCCCAAAGTTCAACACCGAAATTGCGAACGTCCAGCGATTGCTCCTACACTAAAGGTGCCAGCCCTGAATGCTGTTGCTGGTCCTCATCTCCCACTGGTTACCTCGAAAACGAACCACAAACACTTGGGCTCTGAACTTGTTTAGGCTACTTAAACTTCCAACGTACACAGCCTCTCCTGCTCAATCTGGCCAGAGCTCAACACCGAAATTGCGAACGTCCAGCGATTGCTCCTACACTAAAGGTGCCAGCCCTGAATGCTCTTGCTCGTCCTCATCTCCCACTGGTAACCTCTAAAACGAACCACAAACACTTGGGCTCTGAACTTGTTTAGGCTACTAAAACTTCCAACGTACACAGCCTCTCCTGCTCGAGCTGGCCAAAGTTCAACACTGAAATTACGAACGTCCAGCGATTGCTCCTACACTAAAGGTGCCAGCCCTGAAAGCTCTTGCTGGTCCTCATCTCCCACTGGTAACCTCGAAAACGAACCACAAACACTTGGGCTCTGAACTTGTTTAGGCTACTAAAACTTCCAACGTACACAGCCTCTCCTGCTCGAGCTGGCCAAAGTTCAACACCGAAATTGCGAACGTCCAGCGATTGCTCCTACACTAAAGGTGCCAGCCCTGAATGCTGTTGCTTGTCCTCATCTCCCACTGGTAACCTCTAAAACGAACCACAAACACTTGGGCTCTGAACTTGTTTAGGCTACTAAAACTTCCAACGTACACAGCCTCTCCTGCTCGAGCTGGCCAAAGTTCAACACTGAAATTGCGAACGTCCAGCAATTGCTGCTACACTAAAGGTGCCAGCCCTGAATGCTGTTGCTTGTCCTCATCTCCCACTGGTAACCTCTAAAACCAACCACAAACACTTGGGCTCTGAACTTGTTTAGGCTACTAAAACTTCCAACGTACACAGCCTCTGCTGCTCGAGCTGCCCAAAGTTCAACACCGAAATTGCGAACGTCCAGCGATTGCTCCTACACTAAAGGTGCCTGCCCTGAAAGCTCTTGCTGGTCCTCATCTCCCACTGGTAACCTTGAAAACGAACCACAAACACTTGGGCTCTGAACTTGTTTAGGCTACTAAAACTTCCAACGTACACAGCCTCTCCTGCTCGAGCTGCCCAAAGTTCAACACCGAAATTGCGAACGTCCAGCGATTGCACCTACACTAAAGGTGCCAGCCCTGAAAGCTCTTGCTCGTCCTCATCTCCCACTGGTAACCTCTAAAACGAACCACAAACACTTGGGCTCTGAACTTGTTTAGGCTACTAAAACTTCCAACGTACACAGCCTCTCCTGCTCGAGCTGGCCAAAGTTCAACACTGAAATTGCGAACGTCCAGCGATTGCTCCTACACTAAAGGTGCCAGCCCTGAAAGCTCTTGCTGGTCCTCATCTCCCACTGGTAACCTCGAAAACGAACCACAAACACTTGGGCTCTGAACTTGTTTAGGCTACTAAAACTTCCAACGTACACAGCCTCTCCTGCTCAATCTGGCCAGAGCTCAACACCGAAATTGCGAACGTCCAGCGATTGCTCCTACACTAAAGGTGCCAGCCCTGAAAGCTCTTGCTCGTCCTCATCTCCCACTGGTAACCTCTAAAACGAACCACAAACACTTGGGCTCTGAACTTGTTTAGGCTACTAAAACTTCCAACGTACACAGCCTCTCCTGCTCAATCTGGCCTAAGTTCAACACCGAAATTGCGTACGTCCAGCAATTGCTACTACACTAAAGGTGCCAGGCCTGAATGCTGTTGCTGGTCCTCATCTCCCACTGGTAACCTCGACAACGAACCACAAATACTTGGGCTCTGAACTTGTTTAGGCTATTTAAACTTCCAACGTACACAGACTCTCCTGCTCGAGCTGGCCAAAGTTCAACACCGGAATTGCGAACGTCCAGCGATTGCTCCTACACTAAAGGTGCCAGCCCTGAAAGCTCTTGCTGGTCCTCATCTCCCACTGGTAACCTCTAAAACGAACCACAAACACTTGGGCTCTGAACTTGTTTAGGCTACTAAAACTTCCAACGTACACAGCCTCTCCTGCTCAATCTGGCTAGAGCTCAACACCGAAATTGCGAACGTCCAGCGATTGCTCCTACACTAAAGGTGCCAGCCCTGAAAGCTCTTGCTGGTCCTCATCTCCCACTGGTAACCTCGAAAACGAACCACAAACACTTGGGCTCTGAACTTGTTTAGGCTACTAAAACTTCCAACGTACACAGCCTCTCCTGCTCGAGCTGCCCAAAGTTCAACACCGAAATTGCAAACGTCCAGCGATTGCTCCTACACTAAAGGTGCCAGCCCTGAATGCTGTTGCTGGTCCTCATCTCCCACTGGTAACCTCTAAAACGAACCACAAACACTTCGGCTCTGAACTTGTTTAGGCTACTAAAACTTCCAACGTACACAGCCTCTCCTGCTCAATCTGGCCAGAGCTCAACACCGAAATTGCGAACGTCCAGCGATTGCTCCTACACTAAAGGTGCCAGCCCTGAATGCTGTTGCTGGTCCTCATCTCCCACTGGTTACCTCGAAAACGAACCACAAACACTTGGGCTCTGAACTTGTTTAGGCTACTTAAACTTCCAACGTACACAGCCTCTCCTGCTCAATCTGGCCAGAGCTCAACACCGAAATTGCGAACGTCCAGCGATTGCTCCTACACTAAAGGTGCCAGCCCTGAATGCTGTTGCTTGTCCTCATCTCCCACTGGTAACCTCTAAAACGAACCACAAACACTTGGGCTCTGAACTTGTTTAGGCTACTAAAACTTCCAACGTACACAGCCTCTCCTGCTCGAGCTGGCCAAAGTTCAACACTGAAATTACGAACGTCCAGCGATTGCTCCTACACTAAAGGTGCCAGCCCTGAAAGCTGTTGCTGGTCCTCATCTCCCACTGGTAACCTCGAAAACGAACCACAAACACTTGGGCTCTGAACTTGTTTAGGCTACTAAAACTTCCAACGTACACAGCCTCTCCTGCTCGAGCTGGCCAAAGTTCAACACCGAAATTGCGAACGTCCAGCGATTGCTCCTACACTAAAGGTGCCAGCCCTGAATGCTGTTGCTTGTCCTCATCTCCCACTGGTAACCTCTAAAACCAACCACAAACACTTGGGCTCTGAACTTGTTTAGGCTACTAAAACTTCCAACGTACACAGCCTCTCCTGCTCGAGCTGCCCAAAGTTCAACACCGAAATTGCGAACGTCCAGCGATTGCTCCTACACTAAAGGTGCCTGCCCTGAAAGCTCTTGCTGGTCCTCATCTCCCACTGGTAACCTTGAAAACGAACCACAAACACTTGGGCTCTGAACTTGTTTAGGCTACTAAAACTTCCAAGGTACACAGCCTCTCCTGCTCAATCTGGCCAAAGTTCAACACCGAAATTGCGAACGTCCAGCGATTGCTCCTACACTAAAGGTGCCAGCCCTGAAAGCTCTTGCTGGTCCTCATCTCCCACTGGTAACCTCGAAAACGAACCACAAACACTTGGGCTCTGAACTTGTTTAGGCTACTAAAACTTCCAACGTACACAGCCTCTCCTGCTCGAGCTGCCAAAGTTCAACACTGAAATTGCGAACGTCCAGCGATTGCTCCTACACTAAAGGTGCCTGCCCTGAAAGCTCTTGCTGGTCCTCGTCTCCCACTGGTAACCTCGAAAACGAACCACAAACACTTGGGCTCTGAACTTGTTTAGGCTACTAAAACTTCCAACGTACACAGCCTCTCCTGCTCGAGCTGCCCAAAGTTCAACACCGAAATTGCGAACGTCCAGCGATTGCTCCTGCGCTAAAGGTGCCAGCCCTGAAAGCTCTTGCTGGTCCTCATCTCCCACTGGTAACCTCGAAAACGAACCACAAACACTTGGGCTCTGAACTTGTTTAGGCTACTAAAACTTCCAACGTACACAGCCTCTCCTGCTCGAGCTGGCCAAAGTTCAACACCGAAATTGCGAACGTCCAGCGATTACTCCTACACTAAAGGTGCCAGCCCTGAATGCTGTTGCTGGTCCTCATCTCCCACTGGTTACCTCTAAAACGAACCACAAACACTTGGGCTCTGAACTTGTTTAGGCTACTAAAACTACCAAAGTACAAAGCCTCTCCTGCTCGAGCTGCCCAAAGTTCAACACCGAAATTGCGAACGTCCAGCGATTGCTCCTACACTAAAGGTGCCAGCCGTGAATGCTGTTGCTGGTCCTCATCTCCCACTGGTTACCTCGAAACGAACCACAAACACTTGGGCTCTGAACTTGTTTAGGCTACTTAAACTTCCAACGTACAGAGCCTCTCCTGCTCGAGCTGCCCAAAGTTCAACACCGAAATTGCGAACGTCCAGCGATTGCTCCTACACTAAAGGTGCCAGGCCTGAATGCTGTTGCTGGTCCTCATCTCCACTGGTAACCTCAAAAACGAACCACAAACACTTGGGCTCTGAACTTGTTTAGGCTACTTAAACTTCCAACGTACACAGCCTCTCCTGCTCAATCTGGCCAGAGCTCAACTCCAAAATTGCGAACGTCCAGCGATTGCTCCTACACTAAAGGTGCCAGCCCTGAAAGCTCTTGCTGGTCCTCATCTCCCACTGGTAACCTCTAAAACGAACCACAAACACTTGGGCTCTGAACTTGTTTAGGCTACTAAAACTTCCAACGTACACAGCCTCTCCTGCTCGAGCTGCCCAAAGTTCAACACCGAAATTGCGAACGTCCAGCGATTGCTCCTACAGTAAAGGTGCCAGCCCTGAAAGCTGTTGCTCGTCCTCATCTCCCACTGGTAACCTCGAAAACGAACCACAAACACTTGGGCTCTGAACTTGTTTAGGCTACTTAAACTTCCAACGTACACAGCCTCTCCTGCTCGAGCTGCCCAAAGTTCAACACTGAAATTGCGAACGTCCAGCGATTGCTCCTACACTAAAGGTGCCAGCCCTGAAAGCTCTTGCTCGTCCTCATCTCCCACTGTTAACCTCGAAAACGAACCACAAACACTTGTAGGCTCTGAACTTGTTTAGGCTACTAAAACTTCCAATGTACACATCCTCTCCTGCTCGAGCTGCCCAAAGTTCAACACCGAAATTGTGAACGTCCAGCGATTGCTCCTACCCTAAAGGTGCCAGCCCTGAAAGCTCTTGCTGGTCCTCATCTCCCACTGGTAACCTCGAAAACGAACCACAAACACTTGGGCTCTGAACTTGTTTAGGCTACTAAAACTTCCAACGTACACAGCCTCTCCTGCTCGAGCTGGCCAAAGTTCAACACCGAAATTGCGAACGTCCAGCGATTGCTCCTACACTAAAGGTGCCAGCCCTGAAAGCTGTTGCTGGTCCTCATCTCCCACTGGTAACCTCAAAAACGAACCACAAACACTTGGGCTCTGAACTTGTTTAGGCTACTAAAACTTCCAACGTACACAGCCTCTCCTGCTCGAGCTGCCCAAAGTTCAACACCGAAATTGCGAATGTCCAGCGATTGCTCCTACACTAAAGTTGCCTGCCCTGAATGCTGTTGCTTGTCCTCATCTCCCACTGGTAACCTCTAAAACTAACCACAAACACTTGGGCTCTGAACTTGTTTAGGCTACTAAAACTTCCAACGTACACAGCCTCTCCTGCTCGAGCTGCCCAAAGTTCAACACCGAAATTGCGAACGTCCAGCGATTGCACCTACACTAAAGGTGCCAGCCCTGAAAGCTCTTGCTGGTCCTCATCTCCCACTGGTAACCTCTAAAACGAACCACAAACACTTGTAGGCTCTGAACTTGTTTAGGCTACTAAAACTTCCAACGTACACAGCCTCTCCTGCTCGAGCTGCCCAAAGTTCAACACCGAAATTGCGAACGTCCAGCGATTGCACCTACACTAAAGGTGCCAGCCCTGAAAGCTCTTGCTGGTCCTCATCTCCCACTGGTAACCTCGAAAACGAACCACAAACACTTGGGCTCTGAACTTGTTTAGGCTACTAAAACTTCCAACGTACACAGCCTCTCCTGCTCGAGCTGGCCAAAGTTCAACACCGAAATTGCGAACGTCCAGCGATTGCACCTACACTAAAGGTGCCAGCCCTGAAAGCTCTTGCTCGTCCTCATCTCCCACTGGTAACCTCGAAAACGAACCACAAACACTTGGGCTCTGAACTTGTTTAGGCTACTAAAACTTCCAACGTACACAGCCTCTCCTGCTCGAGCTGGCCAAAGTTCAACACCGAAATTGCGAACGTCCAGCGATTGCTCCTACACTAAAGGTGCCAGCCCAGAATGCTCTTGCTGGTCCTCATCTCCCACTGGTAACCTCGAAAACGAACCACAAACACTTGGGCTCTGAACTTGTTTAGGCTACTAAAACTTCCAACGTACACAGCCTCTCCTGCTCGAGCTGCCCAAAGTTCAACACCGAAATTGCGAACGTCCAGCGATTGCTCCTACACTAAAGGTGCCAGCCCTGAAAGCTCTTGCTCGTCCTCATCTCCCACTGGTAACCTCGAAAACGAACCACAAACACTTGGGCTCTGAACTTGTTTAGGCTACTAAAACTTCCAACGTACACAGCCTCTCCTGCTCAATCTGGCCAGAGCTCAACTCCGAAATTGCGAACGTCCAGCAATTGCTCCTACACTAAAGGTGCCAGCCCTGAAAGCTCTTGCTGGTCCTCATCTCCCACTGGTAACCTCGAAAACGAACCACAAACACTTGGGCTCTGAACTTGTTTAGGCTACTAAAACTTCCAACGTACACAGCCTCTCCTGCTCGAGCTGGCCAAAGTTCAACACCGAAATTGTGAACGTCCAGCGATTGCTCCTACACTAAAGGTGCCAGCCCTGAAAGCTGTTGCTGGTCCTCATCTCCCACTGGTAACCTCTAAAACGAACCACAAACACTTGGGCTCTGAACTTGTTTAGGCTACTAAAACTTCCAACGTACACAGCCTCTCCTGCTCGAGCTGCCCAAAGTTCAACACCGAAATTGCGAACGTCCAGCGATTGCTCCTACACTAAAGGTGCCAGCCCTGAATGCTCTTGCTCGTCCTCATCTCCCACTGGTAACCTCGAAAACGAACCACAAACACTTGGGCTCTGAACTTGTTTAGGCTACTAAAACTTCCAACGTACACAGCCTCTCCTGCTCGAGCTGGCCAAAGTTCAACACCGAAATTGCGAACGTCCAGCGATTGCTCCTACACTAAAGGTGCCAGGCCTGAAAGCTCTTGCTGGTCCTCATCTCCCACTGGTAACCTCGAAAACGAACCACAAACACTTGGGCTCTGAACTTGTTTAGGCTACTAAAACTTCCAACGTACACAGCCTCTCCTGCTCGAGCTGGCCAAAGTTCAACACCGAAATTGCGAACGTCCAGCGATTGCTTCTACACTAAAGGTGCCTGCCCTGAATGCTCTTGCTCGTCCTCATCTCCCACTGGTAACCTCTAAAACGAACCACAAACACTTGGGCTCTGAACTTGTTTAGGCTACTAAAACTTCCAACGTACACAGCCTCTCCTGCTCGAGCTGGCCTAAGATCAACACTGAAATTGCGAATGTCCAGCGATTGCTCCTACACTAAAGTTGCCTGCCCTGAATACTGTTGCTTGTCCTCATCTCCCACTGGTAACCTCTAAAACGAACCACAAACACTTGGGCTCTGAACTTGTTTAGGCTACTAAAACTTCCAACGTACACAGCCTCTCCTGCTCAATCTGGCCAGAGCTCAACACCGAAATTGCGAACGTCCAGCGATTGCTCCTACACTAAAGGTGCCAGCCCTGAAAGCTCTTGCTGGTCCTCATCTCCCACTGGTAACCTCAAAAACGAACCACAAACACTTGGGCTCTGAACTTGTTTAGGCTACTAAAACTTCCAACGTACACAGCCTCTCCTGCTCGAGCTGCCCAAAGTTCAACACCGAAATTGCGAACGTCCAGCGATTGCTCCTACACTAAAGGTGCCAGCCCTGAAAGCTGTTGCTGGTCCTCATCTCCCACTGGTAACCTCTAAAACGAACCACAAACACTTGGGCTCTGAACTTGTTTAGGCTACTAAAACTTCCAACGTACACAGCCTCTCCTGCTCGAGCTGCCCAAAGTTCAACACCGAAATTGTGAACGTCCAGCGATTGCTCCTACACTAAAGGTGCCAGCCCTGAATGCTCTTGCTCGTCCTCATCTCCCACTGGTAACCTCGAAAACGAACCACAAACACTTGGGCTCTGAACTTGTTTAGGCTACTAAAACTTCCAACGTACACAGCCTCTCCTGCTCGAGCTGGCCAAAGTTCAACACCGAAATTGCGAACGTCCAGCGATTGCTCCTACACTAAAGGTGCCAGGCCTGAAAGCTCTTGCTGGTCCTCATCTCCCACTGGTAACCTCGAAAACGAACCACAAACACTTGGGCTCTGAACTTGTTTAGGCTACTAAAACTTCCAACGTACACAGCCTCTCCTGCTCGAGCTGGCCAAAGTTCAACACCGAAATTGCGAACGTCCAGCGATTGCTTCTACACTAAAGGTGCCAGCCCTGAATGCTGTTGCTGGTCCTCATCTCCCACTGGTAACCTCTAAAACGAACCACAAACACTTGGGCTCTGAACTTGTTTAGGCTACTAAAACTTCCAACGTACACAGCCTCTCCTGCTCGAGCTGGCCTAAGATCAACACTGAAATTGCGAACGTCCAGCGATTGCTCCTACACTAAAGGTGCCAGGCCTGAAAGCTGTTGCTGGTCCTCATCTCCCACTGGTAACCTCTAAAACTAAACACAAACACTTGGGCTCTGAACTTGTTTAGGCTACTAAAACTTCCAACGTACACAGCCTCTCCTGCTTGAGCTGGCCAAAGTTCAACACCGAAATTGCGAACGTCCAGCGATTGCTCCTACACTAAATGTGCCATCCCTGAATGCTGTTTCTTGTCCTCATCTCCCACTGGTAACCTCGAAAACGAACCACAAACACTTGTAGGCTCTGAACTTGTTTAGGCTACTAAAACTTCCAACGTACACAGCCTCTCCTGCTCGAGCTGCCCAAAATTCAACACCGAAATTGCGAACGTCCAGCGATTGCACCTACACTAAAGGTGCCAGCCCTGAAAGCTCTTGCTGGTCCTCATCTCCCACTGGTAACCTCTAAAACGAACCACAAACACTTGGGCTCTGAACTTGTTTAGGCTACTAAAACTTCCAACGTACACAGCCTCTCCTGCTCGAGCTGGCCAAAGTTCAACACCGAAATTGCGAACGTCCAGCAACTGCTCCTACACTAAAGGTGCCAGCCCAGAATGCTCTTGCTGGTCCTCATCTCCCACTGGTAACCTCTAAAACGAACCACAAACACTTGGGCTCTGAACTTGTTTAGGCTACTAAAACTTCCAACGTACACAGCCTCTCCTGCTCGAGCTGCCCAAAGTTCAACACCGAAATTGCGAACGTCCAGCGATTGCACCTACACTAAAGGTGCCTGCCCTGAAAGCTCTTGCTGGTCCTCATCTCCCACTGGTAACCTCGAAAACCAACCACAAACACTTGGGCTCTGAACTTGTTTAGGCTACTAAAACTTCCAACGTACACAGCCTCTCCTGCTCAATCTGGCCAGAGCTCAACACCGAAATTGCGAACGTCCAGCAATTGCTCCTACACTAAAGGTGCCAGCCCTGAAAGCTCTTGCTGGTCCTCATCTCCCACTGGTAACCTCTAAAACGAACCACAAACACTTGGGCTCTGAACTTGTTTAGGCTACTAAAACTTCCAACGTACACAGCCTCTCCTGCTCGAGCTGGCCAAAGTTCAACACCGAAATTGCGAACGTCCAGCGATTGCTCCTACACTAAAGTTGCCTGCCCTGAATGCTGTTGCTTGTCCTCATCTCCCACTGGTAACCTCTAAAACGAACCACAAACACTTGGGCTCTGAACTTGTTTAGGCTACTAAAACTTCCAACGTACACAGCCTCTCCTGCTCGAGCTGGCCAAAGTTCAACACCGAAATTGCGAACGTCCAGCGATTGCTCCTACACTAAAGGTGCCAGCCCTGAAAGCTCTTGCTGGTCCTCATCTCCCACTGGTAACCTCGAAAACGAACCACAAACACTTGGGCTCTGAACTTGTTTAGGCTACTAAAACTTCCAACGTACACAGCCTCTCCTGCTCGAGCTGGCCAAAGTTCAACACCGAAATTGCGAACGTCCAGCGATTACTCCTACACTAAAGGTGCCAGCCCTGAATGCTCTTGCTGGTCCTCATCTCCCACTGGTAACCTCTAAAACGAACCACAAACACTTGGGCTCTGAACTTGTTTAGGCTACTAAAACTACCAAAGTACAAAGCCTCTCCTGCTCGAGCTGCCCAAAGTTCAACACCGAAATTGCGAACGTCCAGCGATTGCTCCTACACTAAAGGTGCCAGCCGTGAATGCTGTTGCTGGTCCTCATCTCCCACTGGTTACCTCGAAAACGAACCACAAACACTTGGGCTCTGAACTTGTTTAGGCTACTTAAACTTCCAACGTACACAGCCTCTCCTGCTCAATCTGGCCAGAGCTCAACACCGAAATTGCGAACGTCCAGCGATTGCTCCTACACTAAAGGTGCCAGCCCTGAATGCTGTTGCTGGTCCTCATCTCCCACTGGTTACCTCGAAAACGAACCACAAACACTTGGGCTCTGAACTTGTTTAGGCTACTTAAACTTCCAACGTACACAGCCTCTCCTGCTCAATCTGGCCAGAGCTCAACACCGAAATTGCGAACGTCCAGCGATTGCTCCTACACTAAAGGTGCCAGCCCTGAATGCTCTTGCTCGTCCTCATCTCCCACTGGTAACCTCTAAAACGAACCACAAACACTTGGGCTCTGAACTTGTTTAGGCTACTAAAACTTCCAACGTACACAGCCTCTCCTGCTCGAGCTGGCCAAAGTTCAACACTGAAATTGCGAACGTCCAGCGATTGCTCCTACACTAAAGGTGCCAGCCCTGAAAGCTGTTGCTGGTCCTCATCTCCCACTGGTAACCTCGAAAACGAACCACAAACACTTGGGCTCTGAACTTGTTTAGGCTACTAAAACTTCCAACGTACAGAGCCTCTCCTGCTCGAGCTGCCCAAAGTTCAACACCGAAATTGCGAACGTCCAGCGATTGCTCCTACACTAAAGGTGCCAGCCCTGAATGCTGTTGCTTGTCCTCATCTCCCACTGGTTACCTCGAAAACGAACCACAAACACTTGGGCTCTGAACTTGTTTAGGCTACTTAAACTTCCAACGTACACAGCCTCTCCTGCTCAATCTGGCCAGAGCTCAACACCGAAATTGCGAACGTCCAGCGATTGCTCCTGCACTAAAGGTGCCAGCCCTGAATGCTCTTGCTCGTCCTCATCTCCCACTGGTAACCTCGAAAACGAACCACAAACACTTGGGCTCTGAACTTGTTTAGGCTACTAAAACTTCCAACGTACACAGCCTCTCCTGCTCGAGCTGCCCAAAGTTCAACACCGAAATTGCGAACGTCCAGCGATTGCTCCTACACTAAAGGTGCCAGCCCTGAATGCTGTTGCTTGTCCTCATCTCCCACTGGTAACCTCTAAAACCAACCACAAACACTTGGGCTCTGAACTTGTTTAGGCTACTAAAACTTCCAACGTACACAGCCTCTCCTGCTCGAGCTGGCCAAAGTTCAACACCGAAATTGCGAACGTCCAGCGATTGCTCCTACACTAAAGGTGCCTGCCCTGAAAGCTCTTGCTGGTCCTCATCTCCCACTGGTAACCTTGAAAACGAACCACAAACACTTGGGCTCTGAACTTGTTTAGGCTACTAAAACTTCCAACGTACACAGCCTCTCCTGCTCAATCTGGCCAAAGTTCAACACCGAAATTGCGAACGTCCAGCGATTGCTCCTACACTAAAGGTGCCAGCCCTGAAAGCTCTTGCTGGTCCTCATCTCCCACTGGTAACCTCGAAAACGAACCACAAACACTTGGGCTCTGAACTTGTTTAGGCTACTAAAACTTCCAATGTACACAGCCTCTCCTGCTCGAGCTGCCCAAAGTTCAACACTGAAATTGCGAACGTCCAGCGATTGCTCCTACACTAAAGGTGCCAGCCCTGAAAGCTCTTGCTGGTCCTCATCTCCCACTGGTAACCTCGAAAACGAACCACAAACACTTGGGCTCTGAACTTGTTTAGGCTACTAAAACTTCCAACGTACACAGCCTCTCCTGCTCGAGCTGCCCAAAGTTCAACACCGAAATTGCGAACGTCCAGCGATTGCTCCTGCACTAAAGGTGCCAGCCCTGAAAGCTCTTGCTGGTCCTCATCTCCCACTGGTAACCTCGAAAACGAACCACAAACACTTGGGCTCTGAACTTGTTTAGGCTACTAAAACTTCCAACGTACACAGCCTCTCCTGCTCGAGCTGGCCAAAGTTCAACACCGAAATTGCGAACGTCCAGCGATTGCTCCTACACTAAAGGTGCCAGCCCTGAATGCTCTTGCTGGTCCTCATCTCCCACTGGTAACCTCTAAAACGAACCACAAACACTTGGGCTCTGAACTTGTTTAGGCTACTAAAACTACCAAAGTACAAAGCCTCTCCTGCTCGAGCTGCCCAAAGTTCAACACCGAAATTGCGAACGTCCAGCGATTGCTCCTACACTAAAGGTGCCAGCCCTGAATGCTGTTGCTGGTCCTCATCTCCCACTGGTAACCTCTAAAACGAACCACAAACACTTGGGCTCTGAACTTGTTTAGGCTACTAAAACTTCCAACGTACACAGCCTCTCCTGCTCGAGCTGGCCAAAGTTCAACACTGAAATTGCGAACGTCCAGCGATTGCTCCTACACTAAAGGTGCCTGCCCTGAATGCTGTTGCTCGTCCTCAACTCCCACTGGTAACCTCGAAAACGAACCACAAACACTTGGGCTCTGAACTTGTTTAGGCTACTAAAACTTCCAACGTACACAGCCTCTCCTGCTCGAGCTGGCCAAAGTTCAACACCGAAATTGCGAACGTCCAGCAATTGCTTCTACACTAAAGGTGCCAGGCCTGAATGCTGTTGCTGGTCCTCATCTCCCACTGGTAACCTCAAAAACGAACCACAAACACTTGGGCTCTGAACTTGTTTAGGCTACTTAAACTTCCAACGTACACAGCCTCTCCTGCTCAATCTGGCCAGAGCTCAACTCCAAAATTGCGAACGTCCAGCGATTGCTCCTACACTAAAGGTGCCAGCCCTGAAAGCTCTTGCTGGTCCTCATCTCCCACTGGTAACCTCTAAAACGAACCACAAACACTTGGGCTCTGAACTTGTTTAGGCTACTAAAACTTCCAACGTACACAGCCTCTCCTGCTCGAGCTGCCCAAAGTTCAACACCGAAATTGCGAACGTCCAGCGATTGCTCCTACAGTAAAGGTGCCAGCCCTGAAAGCTGTTGCTCGTCCTCATCTCCCACTGGTAACCTCGAAAACGAACCACAAACACTTGGGCTCTGAACTTGTTTAGGCTACTAAAACTTCCAACGTACACAGCCTCTCCTGCTCGAGCTGCCCAAAGTTCAACACTGAAATTGCGAACGTCCAGCGATTGCTCCTACACTAAAGGTGCCAGCCCTGAAAGCTCTTGCTCGTCCTCATCTCCCACTGTTAACCTCGAAAACGAACCACAAACACTTGTAGGCTCTGAACTTGTTTAGGCTACTAAAACTTCCAATGTACACATCCTCTCCTGCTCGAGCTGCCCAAAGTTCAACACCGAAATTGTGAACGTCCAGCGATTGCTCCTACCCTAAAGGTGCCAGCCCTGAAAGCTCTTGCTGGTCCTCATCTCCCACTGGTAACCTCGAAAACGAACCACAAACACTTGGGCTCTGAACTTGTTTAGGCTACTAAAACTTCCAACGTACACAGCCTCTCCTGCTCGAGCTGGCCAAAGTTCAACACCGAAATTGCGAACGTCCAGCGATTGCTCCTACACTAAAGGTGCCAGCCCTGAAAGCTGTTGCTGGTCCTCATTTCCCACTGGTAACCTCAAAAACGAACCACAAACACTTGGGCTCTGAACTTGTTTAGGCTACTAAAACTTCCAACGTACACAGCCTCTCCTGCTCGAGCTGCCCAAAGTTCAACACCGAAATTGCGAATGTCCAGCGATTGCTCCTACACTAAAGTTGCCTGCCCTGAATGCTGTTGCTTGTCCTCATCTCCCACTGGTAACCTCTAAAACTAACCACAAACACTTGGGCTCTGAACTTGTTTAGGCTACTAAAACTTCCAACGTACACAGCCTCTCCTGCTCGAGCTGCCCAAAGTTTAACACCGAAATTGCGAACGTCCAGCGATTGCACCTACACTAAAGGTGCCAGCCCTGAAAGCTCTTGCTGGTCCTCATCTCCCACTGGTAACCTCTAAAACGAACCACAAACACTTGTAGGCTCTGAACTTGTTTAGGCTACTAAACTTCCAACGTACACAGCCTCTCCTGCTCGAGCTGCCCAAAGTTCAACACCGAAATTGCGAACGTCCAGCGATTGCACCTACACTAAAGGTGCCAGCCCTGAAAGCTCTTGCTGGTCCTCATCTCCCACTGGTAACCTCGAAAACGAACCACAAACACTTGGGCTCTGAACTTGTTTAGGCTACTAAAACTTCCAACGTACACAGCCTCTCCTGCTCGAGGTGGCCAAAGTTCAACACCGAAATTGCGAACGTCCAGCGATTGCTCCTACACTAAAGGTGCCAGCCCTGAATGCTGTTGCTGGTCCTCATCTCCCACTGGTAACCTCTAAAACGAACCACAAACACTTGGGCTCTGAACTTCTTTAGGCTACTAAAACTTCCAACGTACACAGCCTCTCCTGCTCGAGCTGGCCAAAGTTCAACACCGAAATTGCGAACGTCCAGCGATTGCACCTACACTAAAGGTGCCAGCCCTGAAAGCTCTTGCTCGTCCTCATCTCCCACTGGTAACCTCGAAAACGAACCACAAACACTTGGGCTCTGAACTTGTTTAGGCTACTAAAACTTCCAACGTACACAGCCTCTCCTGCTCGAGCTGGCCAAAGTTCAACACCGAAATTGCGAACGTCCAGCGATTGCTCCTACACTAAAGGTGCCAGCCCAGAATGCTCTTGCTGGTCCTCATCTCCCACTGGTAACCTCGAAAACGAACCACAAACACTTGGGCTCTGAACTTGTTTAGGCTACTAAAACTTCCAACGTACACAGCCTCTCCTGCTCGAGCTGCCCAAAGTTCAACACCGAAATTGCGAACGTCCAGCGATTGCTCCTACACTAAAGGTGCCAGCCCTGAAAGCTCTTGCTCGTCCTCATCTCCCACTGGTAACCTCGAAAACGAACCACAAACACTTGGGCTCTGAACTTGTTTAGGCTACTAAAACTTCCAACGTACACAGCCTCTCCTGCTCAATCTGGCCAGAGCTCAACTCCGAAATTGCGAACGTCCAGCAATTGCTCCTACACTAAAGGTGCCAGCCCTGAAAGCTCTTGCTGGTCCTCATCTCCCACTGGTAACCTCGAAAACGAACCACAAACACTTGGGCTCTGAACTTGTTTAGGCTACTAAACTTCCAACGTACACAGCCTCTCCTGCTCGAGCTGGCCAAAGTTCAACACCGAAATTGTGAACGTCCAGCGATTGCTCCTACACTAAAGGTGCCAGCCCTGAAAGCTGTTGCTGGTCCTCATCTCCCACTGGTAACCTCTAAAACGAACCACAAACACTTGGGCTCTGAACTTGTTTAGGCTACTAAAACTTCCAACGTACACAGCCTCTCCTGCTCGAGCTGCCCAAAGTTCAACACCGAAATTGCGAACGTCCAGCGATTGCTCCTACACTAAAGGTGCCAGCCCTGAATGCTCTTGCTCGTCCTCATCTCCCACTGGTAACCTCGAAAACGAACCACAAACACTTGGGCTCTGAACTTGTTTAGGCTACTAAAACTTCCAACGTACACAGCCTCTCCTGCTCGAGCTGGCCAAAGTTCAACACCGAAATTGCGAACGTCCAGCGATTGCTCCTACACTAAAGGTGCCAGGCCTGAAAGCTCTTGCTGGTCCTCATCTCCCACTGGTAACCTCGAAAACGAACCACAAACACTTGGGCTCTGAACTTGTTTAGGCTACTAAAACTTCCAACGTACACAGCCTCTCCTGCTCGAGCTGGCCAAAGTTCAACACCGAAATTGCGAACGTCCAGCGATTGCTTCTACACTAAAGGTGCCTGCCCTGAATGCTCTTGCTCGTCCTCATCTCCCACTGGTAACCTCTAAAACGAACCACAAACACTTGGGCTCTGAACTTGTTTAGGCTACTAAAACTTCCAACGTACACAGCCTCTCCTGCTCGAGCTGGCCTAAGATCAACACTGAAATTGCGAACGTCCAGCGATTGCTCCTACACTAAAGGTGCCAGCCCTGAATGCTGTTGCTCGTCCTCATCTCCCACTGGTAACCTCTAAAACGAACCACAAACACTTGGGCTCTGAAGTTGTTTAGCCTACTAAAACTTCCAACGTACACAGCCTCTCCTGCTCGAGCTGGCCAAAGTTCAACACCGAAATTGCGAATGTCCAGCGATTGCTCCTACACTAAAGTTGCCTGCCCTGAATACTGTTGCTTGTCCTCATCTCCCACTGGTAACCTCTAAAACTAACCACAAACACTTGGGCTCTGAACTTGTTTAGGCTACTAAAACTTCCAACGTACACAGCCTCTCCTGCTCAATCTGGCCAGAGCTCAACACCGAAATTGCGAACGTCCAGCGATTGCTCCTACACTAAAGGTGCCAGCCCTGAAAGCTCTTGCTGGTCCTCATCTCCCACTGGTAACCTCAAAAACGAACCACAAACACTTGGCTCTGAACTTGTTTAGGCTACTAAAACTTCCAACGTACACAGCCTCTCCTGCTCGAGCTGCCCAAAGTTCAACACCGAAATTGCGAACGTCCAGCGATTGCTCCTACACTAAAGGTGCCAGCCCTGAAAGCTGTTGCTGGTCCTCATCTCCCACTGGTAACCTCTAAAACGAACCACAAACACTTGGGCTCTGAACTTGTTTAGGCTACTAAAACTTCCAACGTACACAGCCTCTCCTGCTCGAGCTGCCCAAAGTTCAACACCGAAATTGTGAACGTCCAGCGATTGCTCCTACACTAAAGGTGCCAGGCCTGAAAGCTCTTGCTGGTCCTCATCTCCCACTGGTAACCTCGAAAACGAACCACAAACACTTGGGCTCTGAACTTGTTTAGGCTACTAAAACTTCCAACGTACACAGCCTCTCCTGCTCGAGCTGGCCAAAGTTCAACACCGAAATTGCGAACGTCCAGCGATTGCTCCTACACTAAAGGTGCCAGCCCTGCATGCTGTTGCTGGTCCTCAACTCCCACTGGTAACCTCTAAAACTAAACACAAACACTTGGGCTCTGAACTTGTTTAGGCTACTAAAACATCGAACGTACACAGCCTCTCCTGCTCAATCTGGCCTAAGATCAACATTGAAATTGCGAACGTCCAGCGATTGCTCCTACACTTAAGGTGCCAGCCCTGAAAGCTCTTGCTGGTCCTCATCTCCCACTGGTAACCTCTAAAACGAACCACAAACACTTGGGCTCTGAACTTGTTTAGGCTACTAAAACTTCCAACGTACACAGCCTCTCCTGCTCGAGCTGCCCAAAGTTCAACACCGAAATTGCGAACGTCCAGCGATTGCTTCTACACTAAAGGTGCCTGCCCTGAATGCTGTTGCTGGTCCTCATCTCCCACTGGTAACCTCTAAAACGAACCACAAACACTTGGGCTCTGAACTTGTTTAGGCTACTAAAACTTCCAACGTACACAGCCTCTCCTGCTCGAGCTGGCCTAAGATCAACACTGAAATTGCGAACGTCCAGCGATTGCTCCTACACTAAAGGTGCCAGGCCTGAAAGCTGTTGCTGGTCCTCATCTCCCACTGGTAACCTCTAAAACTAAACACAAACACTTGGGCTCTGAACTTGTTTAGGCTACTAAAACTTCCAACGTACACAGCCTCTCCTGCTTGAGCTGGCCAAAGTTCAACACCGAAATTGCGAACGTCCAGCGATTGCTCCTACACTAAAGGTGCCATCCCTGAATGCTGTTTCTTGTCCTCATCTCCCACTGGTAACCTCGAAAACGAACCACAAACACTTGTAGGCTCTGAACTTGTTTAGGCTACTAAAACTTCCAACGTACACAGCCTCTCCTGCTCGAGCTGCCCAAAATTCAACACCGAAATTGCGAACGTCCAGCGATTGCACCTACACTAAAGGTGCCAGCCCTGAAAGCTCTTGCTGGTCCTCATCTCCCACTGTAACCTCTAAAACGAACCACAAACACTTGGGCTCTGAACTTGTTTAGGCTACTAAAACTTCCAACGTACACAGCCTCTCCTGCTCGAGCTGGCCAAAGTTCAACACCGAAATTGCGAACGTCCAGCAACTGCTCCTACACTAAAGGTGCCAGCCCAGAATGCTCTTGCTGGTCCTCATCTCCCACTGGTAACCTCTAAAACGAACCACAAACACTTGGGCTCTGAACTTGTTTAGGCTACTAAAACTTCCAACGTACACAGCCTCTCCTGCTCGAGCTGCCCAAAGTTCAACACCGAAATTGCGAACGTCCAGCGATTGCACCTACACTAAAGGTGCCTGCCCTGAAAGCTCTTGCTGGTCCTCATCTCCCACTGGTAACCTCGAAAACCAACCACAAACACTTGGGCTCTGAACTTGTTTAGGCTACTAAAACTTCCAACGTACACAGCCTCTCCTGCTCAATCTGGCCAGAGCTCAACACCGAAATTGTGAACGTCCAGCAATTGCTCCTACACTAAAGGTGCCAGCCCTGAAAGCTCTTGCTGGTCCTCATCTCCCACTGGTAACCTCTAAAACGAACCACAAACACTTGGGCTCTGAACTTGTTTAGGCTACTAAAACTTCCAACGTACACAGCCTCTCCTGCTCGAGCTGGCCAAAGTTCAACACCGAAATTGCGAACGTCCAGCGATTGCTCCTACACTAAAGTTGCCTGCCCTGAATGCTGTTGCTTGTCCTCATCTCCCACTGGTAACCTCTAAAACGAACCACAAACACTTGGGCTCTGAACTTGTTTAGGCTACTAAAACTTCCAACGTACACAGCCTCTCCTGCTCGAGCTGGCCAAAGTTCAACACCGAAATTGCGAACGTCCAGCGATTGCTCCTACACTAAAGGTGCCAGGCCTGAAAGCTCTTGCTGGTCCTCATCTCCCACTGGTAACCTCGAAAACGAACCACAAACACTTGGGCTCTGAACTTGTTTAGGCTACTAAAACTTCCAACGTACACAGCCTCTCCTGCTCGAGCTGGCCAAAGTTCAACACCGAAATTGCGAACGTCCAGCGATTGCTCCTACACTAAAGGTGCCAGCCCTGCATGCTGTTGCTGGTCCTCAACTCCCACTGGTAACCTCTAAAACTAAACACAAACACTTGGGCTCTGACTTGTTTAGGCTACTAAAACATCGAACGTACACAGCCTCTCCTGCTCAATCTGGCCTAAGATCAACATTGAAATTGCGAACGTCCAGCGATTGCTCCTACACTTAAGGTGCCAGCCCTGAAAGCTCTTGCTGGTCCTCATCTCCCACTGGTAACCTCGAAAACGAACCACAAACACTTGGCTCTGAACTTGTTTAGGCTACTAAAACTTCCAACGTACACAGCCTCTCCTGCTCGAGCTGCCCAAAGTTCAACACCGAAATTGCGAACGTCCAGCGATTGCTTCTACACTAAAGGTGCCTGCCCTGAATGCTGTTGCTGGTCCTCATCTCCCACTGGTAACCTCTAAAACGAACCACAAACACTTGGGCTCTGAACTTGTTTAGGCTACTAAAACTTCCAACGTACACAGCCTCTCCTGCTCGAGCTGGCCTAAGATCAACACTGAAATTGCGAACGTCCAGCGATTGCTCCTACACTAAAGGTGCCAGGCCTGAAAGCTGTTGCTGGTCCTCATCTCCCACTGGTAACCTCTAAAACTAAACACAAACACTTGGGCTCTGAACTTGTTTAGGCTACTAAAACTTCCAACGTACACAGCCTCTCCTGCTTGAGCTGGCCAAAGTTCAACACCGAAATTGCGAACGTCCAGCGATTGCTCCTACACTAAAGGTGCCATCCCTGAATGCTGTTTCTTGTCCTCATCTCCCACTGGTAACCTCGAAAACGAACCACAAACACTTGTAGGCTCTGAACTTGTTTAGGCTACTAAAACTTCCAACGTACACAGCCTCTCCTGCTCGAGCTGCCCAAAATTCAACACCGAAATTGCGAACGTCCAGCGATTGCACCTACACTAAAGGTGCCAGCCCTGAAAGCTCTTGCTGGTCCTCATCTCCCACTGGTAACCTCTAAAACGAACCACAAACACTTGGGCTTTGAACTTGTTTAGGCTACTAAAACTTCCAACGTACACAGCCTCTCCTGCTCGAGCTGGCCAAAGTTCAACACCGAAATTGCGAACGTCCAGCAACTGCTCCTACACTAAAGGTGCCAGCCCAGAATGCTCTTGCTGGTCCTCATCTCCCACTGGTAACCTCGAAAACGAACCACAAACACTTGGGCTCTGAACTTGTTTAGGCTACTAAAACTTCCAACGTACACAGCCTCTCCTGCTCGAGCTGCCCAAAGTTCAACACCGAAATTGCGAACGTCCAGCGATTGCACCTACACTAAAGGTGCCTGCCCTGAAAGCTCTTGCTGGTCCTCATCTCCCACTGGTAACCTCGAAAACCAACCACAAACACTTGGGCTCTGAACTTGTTTAGGCTACTAAAACTTCCAACGTACACAGCCTCTCCTGCTCAATCTGGCCAGAGCTCAACACCGAAATTGTGAACGTCCAGCAATTGCTCCTACACTAAAGGTGCCAGCCCTGAAAGCTCTTGCTGGTCCTCATCTCCCACTGGTAACCTCTAAAACGAACCACAAACACTTGGGCTCTGAACTTGTTTAGGCTACTAAAACTTCCAACGTACACAGCCTCTCCTGCTCGAGCTGGCCAAAGTTCAACACCGAAATTGCGAACGTCCAGCGATTGCTCCTACACTAAAGTTGCCTGCCCTGAATGCTGTTGCTTGTCCTCATCTCCCACTGGTAACCTCTAAAACGAACCACAAACACTTGGGCTCTGAACTTGTTTAGGCTACTAAAACTTCCAACGTACACAGCCTCTCCTGCTCGAGCTGGCCAAAGTTCAACACCGAAATTGCGAACGTCCAGCGATTGCTCCTACACTAAAGGTGCCAGGCCTGAAAGCTCTTGCTGGTCCTCATCTCCCACTGGTAACCTCGAAAACGAACCACAAACACTTGGGCTCTGAACTTGTTTAGGCTACTAAAACTTCCAACGTACACAGCCTCTCCTGCTCGAGCTGGCCAAAGTTCAACACCGAAATTGCGAACGTCCAGCGATTGCTCCTACACTAAAGGTGCCAGCCCTGCATGCTGTTGCTGGTCCTCAACTCCCACTGGTAACCTCTAAAACTAAACACAAACACTTGGGCTCTGAACTTGTTTAGGCTACTAAAACATCGAACGTACACAGCCTCTCCTGCTCAATCTGGCCTAAGATCAACATTGAAATTGCGAACGTCCAGCGATTGCTCCTACACTTAAGGTGCCAGCCCTGAAAGCTCTTGCTGGTCCTCATCTCCCACTGGTAACCTCTAAAACGAACCACAAACACTTGGGCTCTGAACTTGTTTAGGCTACTAAAACTTCCAACGTACACAGCCTCTCCTGCTCGAGCTGCCCAAAGTTCAACACCGAAATTGCGAACGTCCAGCGATTGCTCCTACACTAAAGGTGCCAGCCCTGAAGGCTGTTGCTTGTCCTCATCTCCCACTGGTAACCTCTAAAACCAACCACTAACACTTGGGCTCTGAACTTGTTTAGGCTACTAAAACTTCCAACGTACACAGCCTCTCCTGCTCAATCTGGCCAGAGCTCAACTCTGAAATTGCGAACGTCCAGCAATTGCTCCTACACTAAAGGTGCCAGCCCTGAAAGCTCTTGCTGGTCCTCATCTCCCACTGGTAACCTCGAAAACGAACCACAAACACTTGGGCTCTGAACTTGTTTAGGCTACTAAAACTTCCAACGTACACAGCCTCTCCTGCTCGAGCTGGCCAAAGTTCAACACCGAAATTGTGAACGTCCAGCGATTGCTCCTACACTAAAGGTGCCAGCCCTGAAAGCTGTTGCTGGTCCTCATCTCCCACTGGTAACCTCGAAAACGAACCACAAACACTTGGGCTCTGAACTTGTTTAGGCTACTAAAACTTCCAACGTACACAGCCTCTCCTGCTCGAGCTGCCCAAAGTTCAACACCGAAATTGCGAACGTCCAGCGATTGCTCCTACACTAAAGGTGCCAGCCCTGAATGCTCTTGCTCGTCCTCATCTCCCACTGGTAACCTCGAAAACGAACCACAAACACTTGGGCTCTGAACTTGTTTAGGCTACTAAAACTTCCAACGTACACAGCCTCTCCTGCTCGAGCTGGCCAAAGTTCAACACCGAAATTGCGAACGTCCAGCGATTGCTCCTACACTAAAGGTGCCAGGCCTGAAAGCTCTTGCTGGTCCTCATCTCCCACTGGTAACCTCGAAAACGAACCACAAACACTTGGGCTCTGAACTTGTTTAGGCTACTAAAACTTCCAACGTACACAGCCTCTCCTGCTCGAGCTGCCCAAAGTTCAACACCGAAATTGCGAACGTCCAGCGATTGCTTCTACACTAAAGGTGCCTGCCCTGAATGCTGTTGCTGGTCCTCATCTCCCACTGGTAACCTCTAAAACGAACCACAAACACTTGGGCTCTGAACTTGTTTAGGCTACTAAAACTTCCAACGTACACAGCCTCTCCTGCTCGAGCTGGCCTAAGATCAACACTGAAATTGCGAACGTCCAGCGATTGCTCCTACACTAAAGGTGCCAGCCCTGAATGCTGTTGCTCGTCCTCATCTCCCACTGGTAACCTCTAAAACGAACCACAAACACTTGGGCTCTGAAGTTGTTTAGCCTACTAAAACTTCCAACGTACACAGCCTCTCCTGCTCGAGCTGGCCAAAGTTCAACACCGAAATTGCGAATGTCCAGCGATTGCTCCTACACTAAAGTTGCCTGCCCTGAAAGCTGTTGCTTGTCCTCATCTCCCACTGGTAACCTCTAAAACGAACCACAAACACTTGGGCTCTGAACTTGTTTAGGCTACTAAAACTTCCAACGTACACAGCCTCTCCTGCTCAATCTGGCCAGAGCTCAACACCGAAATTGCGAACGTCCAGCGATTGCTCCTACACTAAAGGTGCCAGCCCTGAAAGCTCTTGCTGGTCCTCATCTCCCACTGGTAACCTCTAAAACGAACCACAAACACTTGGGCTCTGAACTTGTTTAGGCTACTAAAACTTCCAACGTACACAGCCTCTCCTGCTCGAGCTGCCCAAAGTTCAACACCGAAATTGCGAACGTCCAGCGATTGCTCCTACACTAAAGGTGCCAGCCCTGAAAGCTGTTGCTGGTCCTCATCTCCCACTGGTAACCTCTAAAACTAAACACAAACACTTGGGCTCTGAACTTGTTTAGGCTACTAAAACTTCCAACGTACACAGCCTCTCCTGCTCGAGCTGGCCAAAGTTCAACACCGAAATTGCGAACGTCCAGCGATTGCTCCTACACTAAAGGTGCCATCCCTGAATGCTGTTTCTTGTCCTCATCTCCCACTGGTAACCTCGAAAATGAACCACAAACACTTGTAGGCTCTGAACTTGTTTAGGCTACTAAAACTTCCAACGTACACAGCCTCTCCTGCTCGAGCTGCCCAAAATTCAACACCGAAATTGCGAACGTCCAGCGATTGCACCTACACTAAAGGTGCCAGCCCTGAAAGCTCTTGCTGGTCCTCATCTCCCACTGGTAACCTCTAAAACGAACCACAAACACTTGGGCTCTGAACTTGTTTAGGCTACTAAAACTTCCAACGTACACAGCCTCTCCTGCTCGAGCTGGCCAAAGTTCAACACCGAAATTGCGAACGTCCAGCAACTGCTCCTACACTAAAGGTGCCAGCCCTGAAAGCTCTTGCTGGTCCTCATCTCCCACTGGTAACCTCTAAAACGAACCACAAACACTTGGGCTCTGAACTTGTTTAGGCTACTAAAACTTCCAACGTACACAGCCTCTCCTGCTCGAGCTGCCCAAAGTTCAACACCGAAATTGCGAACGTCCAGCGATTGCACCTACACTAAAGGTGCCAGCCCTGAAAGCTCTTGCTGGTCCTCATCTCCCACTGGTAACCTCGAAACCAACCACAAACACTTGGGCTCTGAACTTGTTTAGGCTACTAAAACTTCCAACGTACACAGCCTCTCCTGCTCAATCTGGCCAGAGCTCAACACCGAAATTGTGAACGTCCAGCGATTGCTCCTACACTAAAGGTGCCAGCCCTGAAAGCTCTTGCTGGTCCTCATCTCCCACTGGTAACCTCAAAAACGAACCACAAACACTTGGGCTCTGAACTTGTTTAGGCTACTAAAACTTCCAACGTACACAGCCTCTCCTGCTCGAGCTGCCCAAAGTTCAACACCGAAATTGCGAACGTCCAGCGATTGCTCCTACACTAAAGGTGCCAGCCCTGAAAGCTGTTGCTGGTCCTCATCTCCCACTGGTAACCTCTAAAACGAACCACAAACACTTGGGCTCTGAACTTGTTTAGGCTACTAAAACTTCCAACGTACACAGCCTCTCCTGCTCGAGCTGCCCAAAGTTCAACACCGAAATTGTGAACGTCCAGCGATTGCTCCTACACTAAAGGTGCCAGCCCTGAATGCTCTTGCTCGTCCTCATCTCCCACTGGTAACCTCGAAAACGAACCACAAACACTTGGGCTCTGAACTTGTTTAGGCTACTAAAACTTCCAACGTACACAGCCTCTCCTGCTCGAGCTGGCCAAAGTTCAACACCGAAATTGCGAACGTCCAGCGATTGCTCCTACACTAAAGGTGCCAGGCCTGAAAGCTCTTGCTGGTCCTCATCTCCCACTGGTAACCTCGAAAACGAACCACAAACACTTGGGCTCTGAACTTGTTTAGGCTACTAAAACTTCCAACGTACACAGCCTCTCCTGCTCGAGCTGGCCAAAGTTCAACACCGAAATTGCGAACGTCCAGCGATTGCTTCTACACTAAAGGTGCCAGCCCTGAATGCTGTTGCTGGTCCTCATCTCCCACTGGTAACCTCTAAAACGAACCACAAACACTTGGGCTCTGAACTTGTTTAGGCTACTAAAACTTCCAACGTACACAGCCTCTCCTGCTCGAGCTGGCCTAAGATCAACACTGAAATTGCGAACGTCCAGCGATTGCTCCTACACTAAAGGTGCCAGGCCTGAAAGCTGTTGCTGGTCCTCATCTCCCACTGGTAACCTCTAAAACTAAACACAAACACTTGGGCTCTGAACTTGTTTAGGCTACTAAAACTTCCAACGTACACAGCCTCTCCTGCTTGAGCTGGCCAAAGTTCAACACCGAAATTGCGAACGTCCAGCGATTGCTCCTACACTAAAGGTGCCAGCCCTGAATGCTGTTTCTTGTCCTCATCTCCCACTGGTAACCTCGAAAACGAACCACAAACACTTGTAGGCTCTGAACTTGTTTAGGCTACTAAAACTTCCAACGTACACAGCCTCTCCTGCTCGAGCTGCCCAAAATTCAACACCGAAATTGCGAACGTCCAGCGATTGCACCTACACTAAAGGTGCCAGCCCTGAAAGCTCTTGCTGGTCCTCATCTCCCACTGGTAACCTCTAAAACGAACCACAAACACTTGGGCTCTGAACTTGTTTAGGCTACTAAAACTTCCAACGTACACAGCCTCTCCTGCTCGAGCTGGCCAAAGTTCAACACCGAAATTGCGAACGTCCAGCAACTGCTCCTACACTAAAGGTGCCAGCCCAGAATGCTCTTGCTGGTCCTCATCTCCCACTGGTAACCTCTAAAACGAACCACAAACACTTGGGCTCTGAACTTGTTTAGGCTACTAAAACTTCCAACGTACACAGCCTCTCCTGCTCGAGCTGCCCAAAGTTCAACACCGAAATTGCGAACGTCCAGCGATTGCACCTACACTAAAGGTGCCTGCCCTGAAAGCTCTTGCTGGTCCTCATCTCCCACTGGTAACCTCGAAAACCAACCACAAACACTTGGGCTCTGAACTTGTTTAGGCTACTAAAACTTCCAACGTACACAGCCTCTCCTGCTCGAGCTGGCCAAAGTTCAACACCGAAATTGCGAACGTCCAGCGATTGCTCCTACACTAAAGTTGCCTGCCCTGAATGCTGTTGCTTGTCCTCATCTCCCACTGGTAACCTCTAAAACGAACCACAAACACTTGGGCTCTGAACTTGTTTAGGCTACTAAAACTTCCAACGTACACAGCCTCTCCTGCTCGAGCTGGCCAAAGTTCAACACCGAAATTGCGAACGTCCAGCGATTGCTCCTACACTAAAGGTGCCAGCCCTGAAAGCTCTTGCTGGTCCTCATCTCCCACTGGTAACCTCGAAAACGAACCACAAACACTTGGGCTCTGAACTTGTTTAGGCTACTAAAACTTCCAACGTACACAGCCTCTCCTGCTCGAGCTGGCCAAAGTTCAACACCGAAATTGCGAACGTCCAGCGATTGCTCCTACACTAAAGGTGCCAGCCCTGCATGCTGTTGCTGGTCCTCAACTCCCACTGGTAACCTCTAAAACTAAACACAAACACTTGGGCTCTGAACTTGTTTAGGCTACTAAAACATCGAACGTACACAGCCTCTCCTGCTCAATCTGGCCTAAGATCAACATTGAAATTGCGAACGTCCAGCGATTGCTCCTACACTTAAGGTGCCAGCCCTGAAAGCTCTTGCTGGTCCTCATCTCCCACTGGTAACCTCTAAAACGAACCACAAACACTTGGGCTCTGAACTTGTTTAGGCTACTAAAACTTCCAACGTACACAGCCTCTCCTGCTCGAGCTGCCCAAAGTTCAACACCGAAATTGCGAACGTCCAGCGATTGCTCCTACACTAAAGGTGCCAGCCCTGAAGGCTGTTGCTTGTCCTCATCTCCCACTGGTAACCTCTAAAACCAACCACTAACACTTGGGCTCTGAACTTGTTTAGGCTACTAAAACTTCCAACGTACACAGCCTCTCCTGCTCAATCTGGCCAGAGCTCAACTCTGAAATTGCGAACGTCCAGCAATTGCTCCTACACTAAAGGTGCCAGCCCTGAAAGCTCTTGCTGGTCCTCATCTCCCACTGGTAACCTCGAAAACGAACCACAAACACTTGGGCTCTGAACTTGTTTAGGCTACTAAAACTTCCAACGTACACAGCCTCTCCTGCTCGAGCTGGCCAAAGTTCAACACCGAAATTGTGAACGTCCAGCGATTGCTCCTACACTAAAGGTGCCAGCCCTGAAAGCTGTTGCTGGTCCTCATCTCCCACTGGTAACCTCGAAAACGAACCACAAACACTTGGGCTCTGAACTTGTTTAGGCTACTAAAACTTCCAACGTACACAGCCTCTCCTGCTCGAGCTGCCCAAAGTTCAACACCGAAATTGCGAACGTCCAGCGATTGCTCCTACACTAAAGGTGCCAGCCCTGAATGCTCTTGCTCGTCCTCATCTCCCACTGGTAACCTCGAAAACGAACCACAAACACTTGGGCTCTGAACTTGTTTAGGCTACTAAAACTTCCAACGTACACAGCCTCTCCTGCTCGAGCTGGCCAAAGTTCAACACCGAAATTGCGAACGTCCAGCGATTGCTCCTACACTAAAGGTGCCAGGCCTGAAAGCTCTTGCTGGTCCTCATCTCCCACTGGTAACCTCGAAAACGAACCACAAACACTTGGGCTCTGAACTTGTTTAGGCTACTAAAACTTCCAACGTACACAGCCTCTCCTGCTCGAGCTGCCCAAAGTTCAACACCGAAATTGCGAACGTCCAGCGATTGCTTCTACACTAAAGGTGCCTGCCCTGAATGCTGTTGCTGGTCCTCATCTCCCACTGGTAACCTCTAAAACGAACCACAAACACTTGGGCTCTGAACTTGTTTAGGCTACTAAAACTTCCAACGTACACAGCCTCTCCTGCTCGAGCTGGCCTAAGATCAACACTGAAATTGCGAACGTCCAGCGATTGCTCCTACACTAAAGGTGCCAGCCCTGAATGCTGTTGCTCGTCCTCATCTCCCACTGGTAACCTCTAAAACGAACCACAAACACTTGGGCTCTGAAGTTGTTTAGCCTACTAAAACTTCCAACGTACACAGCCTCTCCTGCTCGAGCTGGCCAAAGTTCAACACCGAAATTGCGAATGTCCAGCGATTGCTCCTACACTAAAGTTGCCTGCCCTGAAAGCTGTTGCTTGTCCTCATCTCCCACTGGTAACCTCTAAAACGAACCACAAACACTTGGGCTCTGAACTTGTTTAGGCTACTAAAACTTCCAACGTACACAGCCTCTCCTGCTCAATCTGGCCAGAGCTCAACACCGAAATTGCGAACGTCCAGCGATTGCTCCTACACTAAAGGTGCCAGCCCTGAAAGCTCTTGCTGGTCCTCATCTCCCACTGGTAACCTCTAAAACGAACCACAAACACTTGGGCTCTGAACTTGTTTAGGCTACTAAAACTTCCAACATACACAGCCTCTCCTGCTCGAGCTGCCCAAAGTTCAACACCGAAATTGCGAACGTCCAGCGATTGCTCCTACACTAAAGGTGCCAGCCCTGAAAGCTGTTGCTGGTCCTCATCTCCCACTGGTAACCTCTAAAACTAAACACAAACACTTGGGCTCTGAACTTGTTTAGGCTACTAAAACTTCCAACGTACACAGCCTCTCCTGCTTGAGCTGGCCAAAGTTCAACACCGAAATTGCGAACGTCCAGCGATTGCTCCTACACTAAAGGTGCCATCCCTGAATGCTGTTTCTTGTCCTCATCTCCCACTGGTAACCTCGAAAATGAACCACAAACACTTGTAGGCTCTGAACTTGTTTAGGCTACTAAAACTTCCAACGTACACAGCCTCTCCTGCTCGAGCTGCCCAAAATTCAACACCGAAATTGCGAACGTCCAGCGATTGCACCTACACTAAAGGTGCCAGCCCTGAAAGCTCTTGCTGGTCCTCATCTCCCACTGGTAACCTCTAAAACGAACCACAAACACTTGGGCTCTGAACTTGTTTAGGCTACTAAAACTTCCAACGTACACAGCCTCTCCTGCTCGAGCTGGCCAAAGTTCAACACCGAAATTGCGAACGTCCAGCAACTGCTCCTACACTAAAGGTGCCAGCCCTGAAAGCTCTTGCTGGTCCTCATCTCCCACTGGTAACCTCTAAAACGAACCACAAACACTTGGGCTCTGAACTTGTTTAGGCTACTAAAACTTCCAACGTACACAGCCTCTCCTGCTCGAGCTGCCCAAAGTTCAACACCGAAATTGCGAACGTCCAGCGATTGCACCTACACTAAAGGTGCCAGCCCTGAAAGCTCTTGCTGGTCCTCATCTCCCACTGGTAACCTCGAAAACCAACCACAAACACTTGGGCTCTGAACTTGTTTAGGCTACTAAAACTTCCAACGTACACAGCCTCTCCTGCTCAATCTGGCCAGAGCTCAACACCGAAATTGTGAACGTCCAGCGATTGCTCCTACACTAAAGGTGCCAGCCCTGAAAGCTCTTGCTGGTCCTCATCTCCCACTGGTAACCTCGAAAACGAACCACAAACACTTGGGCTCTGAACTTGTTTAGGCTACTAAAACTTCCAACGTACACAGCCTCTCCTGCTCGAGCTGCCCAAAGTTAAACACAGAAATTGCGAATGTCCAGCGATTGCTCCTACACTAAAGTTGCCTGCCCTGAATGCTGTTGCTTGTCCTCATCTCCCACTGGTAACCTCTAAAACGAACCACAAACACTTGGGCTCTGAACTTGTTTAGGCTACTAAAACTTCCAACGTACACAGCCTCTCCTGCTCGAGCTGGCCAAAGTTCAACACTGAAATTGCGAACGTCCAGCGATTGCTCCTACACTAAAGGTGCCAGGCCTGAAAGCTCTTGCTGGTCCTCATCTCCCACTGGTAACCTCTAAAACGAACCACAAACACTTGGGCTCTGAACTTGTTTAGGCTACTAAAACTTCCAACGTACACAGCCTCTCCTGCTCGAGCTGCCCAAAGTTCAACACCGAAATTGCGAACGTCCAGCGATTGCTTCTACACTAAAGGTGCCTGCCCTGAATGCTGTTGCTGGTCCTCATCTCCCACTGGTAACCTCTAAAACGAACCACAAACACTTGGGCTCTGAACTTGTTTAGGCTACTAAAACTTCCAACGTACACAGCCTCTCCTGCTCGAGCTGGCCTAAGATCAACACTGAAATTGCGAACGTCCAGCGATTGCTCCTACACTAAAGGTGCCAGCCCTGAAAGCTGTTGCTCGTCCTCATCTCCCACTGGTAACCTCTAAAACGAACCACAAACACTTGGGCTCTGAAGTTGTTTAGCCTACTAAAACTTCCAACGTACACAGCCTCTCCTGCTCGAGCTGGCCAAAGTTCAACACCGAAATTGCGAATGTCCAGCGATTGCTCCTACACTAAAGTTGCCTGCCCTGAATGCTGTTGCTTGTCCTCATCTCCCACTGGTAACCTCTAAAACGAACCACAAACACTTGGGCTCTGAACTTGTTTAGGCTACTAAAACTTCCAACGTACACAGCCTCTCCTGCTCAATCTGGCCAGAGCTCAACACCGAAATTGCGAACGTCCAGCGATTGCTCCTACACTAAAGGTGCCAGCCCTGAAAGCTGTTGCTGGTCCTCATCTCCCACTGGTAACCTCTAAAACTAACCACAAACACTTGGGCTCTGAACTTGTTTAGGCTACTAAAACTTCCAACGTACACAGCCTCTCCTGCTCGAGCTGGCCAAAGTTCAACACCGAAATTGCGAACGTCCAGCGATTGCTCCTACACTAAAGGTGCCATCCCTGAATGCTGTTGCTCGTCCTCATCTCCCACTGGTAACCTCGAAAATGAACCACAAACACTTGTAGGCTCTGAACTTGTTTAGGCTACTAAAACTTCCAACGTACACAGCCTCTCCTGCTCGAGCTGCCCAAAGTTCAACACCGAAATTGCGAACGTCCAGCGATTGCACCTACACTAAAGGTGCCAGCCCTGAAAGCTCTTGCTGGTCCTCATCTCCCACTGGTAACCTCGAAAACGAACCACAAACACTTGGGCTCTGAACTTGTTTAGGCTACTAAAACTTCCAACGTACACAGCCTCTCCTGCTCGAGCTGCCCAAAGTTCAACACCGAAATTGCGAACGTCCAGCAACTGCTCCTACACAAAAGGTGCCTGCCCTGAAAGATGTTGCTGGTCCTCATCTCCCACTGGTAACCTCTAAAACGAACCACAAACACTTGGGCTCTGAACTTGTTTAGGCTACTAAAACTTCCAACGTACACAGCCTCTCCTGCTCGAGCTGCCCAAAGTTCAACACCGAAATTGCGAACGTCCAGCGATTGCTCCTACACTAAAGGTGCCAGCCCTGAAAGCTCTTGCTGGTCCTCATCTCCCACTGGTAACCTCTAAAACCAACCACTAACACTTGGGCTCTGAACTTGTTTAGGCTACTAAAACTTCCAACGTACACAGCCTCTCCTGCTCGAGCTGCCCAAAGTTCAACACCGAAATTGCGAACGTCCAGCGATTGCTCCTACACTAAAGGTGCCAGCCCTGAAAGCTCTTGCTGGTCCTCATCTCCCACTGGTAACCTCTAAAACGAACCACAAACACTTGGGCTCTGAACTTCTTTAGGCTACTAAAACTTCCAACGTACACAGCCTCTCCTGCTCGAGCTGCCCAAAGTTCAACACCGAAATTGCGAACGTCCAGCGATTGCACCTACACTAAAGGTGCCAGCCCTGAAAGCTCTTGCTGGTCCTCATCTCCCACTGGTAACCTCGAAAACCAACCACAAACACTTGGGCTCTGAACTTGTTTAGGCTACTAAAACTTCCAACGTACACAGCCTCTCCTGCTCAATCTGGCCAGAGCTCAACACCGAAATTGTGAACGTCCAGCGATTGCTCCTACACTAAAGGTGCCAGCCCTGAAAGCTCTTGCTGGTCCTAATCTCCCACTGGTAACCTCTAAAACGAACCACAAACACTTGGGCTCTGAACTTGTTTAGGCTACTAAAACTTCCAACGTACACAGCCTCTCCTGCTCGAGCTGCCCAAAGTTCAACACCGAAATTGCGAATGTCCAGCGATTGCTCCTACTAAAGTTGCCTGCCCTGAATGCTGTTGCTTGTCCTCATCTCCCACTGGTAACCTCTAAAACGAACCACAAACACTTGGGCTCGGAACTTGTTTAGGCTACTAAAACTTCCAACGTACACAGCCTCTCCTGCTCGAGCTGGCCAAAGTTCAACACCGAAATTGCGAACGTCCAGCGATTGCTCCTACACTAAAGGTGCCAGCCCTGAAAGCTCTTGCTGGTCCTCATCTCCCACTGGTAACCTCTAAAACCAACCACTAACACTTGGGCTCTGAACTTGTTTAGGCTACTAAAACTTCCAACGTACACAGCCTCTGCTGCTCGAGCTGGCCAAAGTTCAACACCAAAATTGCGAACGTCCAGCAATTGCTCCTACACTAAAGGTGCCTGCCCTGAAAGCTGTTGCTGGTCCTCATCTCCCACTGGTAACCTCTAAAACGAACCACAAACACTTGGGCTCTGAACTTGTTTAGGCTACTAAAACTTCCAACGTACACAGCCTCTCCTGCTCGAGCTGCCCAAAGTTCAACACCGAAATTGCGAACGTCCAGCGATTGCTCCTACACTAAAGGTGCCAGCCCTGAATGCTGTTGCTTGTCCTCATCTCCCACTGGTAACCTCTAAAACCAACCACTAACACTTGGGCTCTGAACTTCTTTAGGCTACTAAAACTTCCAACGTACACAGCCTCTCCTGCTCGAGCTGGCCAAAGTTCAACACCGAAATTGCGAACGTCCAGCGATTGCTCCTACACTAAAGGTGCCATCCCTGAATGCTGTTTCTTGTCCTCATCTCCCACTGGTAACCTCGAAAATGAACCACAAACACTTGTAGGCTCTGAACTTGTTTAGGCTACTAAAACTTCCAACGTACACAGCCTCTCCTGCTCGAGCTGCCCAAAGTTCAACACCGAAATTGCGAACGTCCAGCAATTGCACCTACACTAAAGGTGCCAGCCCTGAAAGCTCTTGCTGGTCCTCATCTCCCACTGGTAACCTCGAAAACGAACCACAAACACTTGGGCTCTGAACTTGTTTAGGCTACTAAAACTTCCAACGTACACAGCCTCTCCTGCTCGAGCTGGCCAAAGTTCAACACCGAAATTGCGAACGTCCAGCAACTGCTCCTACACTAAAGGTGCCTGCCCTGAAAGATGTTGCTGGTCCTCATCTCCCACTGGTAACCTCTAAAACGAACCACAAACACTTGGGCTCTGAACTTGTTTAGGCTACTAAAACTTCCAACGTACACAGCCTCTCCTGCTCGAGCTGCCCAAAGTTCAACACCGAAATTGCGAACGTCCAGCGATTGCTCCTACACTAAAGGTGCCAGCCCTGAAAGCTCCTGCTGGTCCTCATCTCCCACTGGTAACCTCTAAAACCAACCACTAACACTTGGGCTCTGAACTTGTTTAGGCTACTAAAACTTCCAACGTACACAGCCTCTCCTGCTCGAGCTGCCCAAAGTTCAACACCGAAATTGCGAACGTCCAGCGATTGCTCCTACACTAAAGGTGCCAGCCCTGAAAGCTCTTGCTGGTCCTCATCTCCCACTGGTAACCTCTAAAACGAACCACAAACACTTGGGCTCTGAACTTCTTTAGGCTACTAAAACTTCCAACGTACACAGCCTCTCCTGCTCGAGCTGCCCAAAGTTCAACACCGAAATTGCGAACGTGCAGCGATTGCACCTACACTAAAGGTGCCAGCCCTGAAAGCTCTTGCTGGTCCTCATCTCCCACTGGTAACCTCGAAAACCAACCACAAACACTTGGGCTCTGAACTTGTTTAGGCTACTAAAACTTCCAACGTACACAGCCTCTCCTGCTCAATCTGGCCAGAGCTCAACACCGAAATTGTGAACGTCCAGCGATTGCTCCTACACTAAAGGTGCCTGCCCTGAAAGCTGTTGCTGGTCCTCATCTCCCACTGGTAACCTCTAAAACGAACCACAAACACTTGGGCTCTGAACTTGTTTAGGCTACTAAAACTTCCAACGTACACAGCCTCTCCTGCTCGAGCTGGCCAAAGTTCAACACCGAAATTGCGAACGTCCAGCGATTGCTCCTACACTAAAGGTGCCAGCCCTGAAAGCTCTTGCTGGTCCTCATCTCCCACTGGTAACCTCTAAAACCAACCAGTAACACTTGGGCTCTGAACTTGTTTAGGCTACTAAAACTTCCAACGTACACAGCCTCTCCTGCTCGAGCTGCCCAAAGTTCAACACCTAAATTGCGAATGTCCAGCGATTGCTCCTACTAAAGTTGCCTGCCCTGAAAGCTGTTGCTGGTCCTCATCTCCCACTGGTAACCTCTAAAACGAACCACAAACACTTGGGCTCTGAACTTGTTTAGGCTACTAAAACTTCCAACGTACACAGCCTCTCCTGCTCAATCTGGCCAAAGTTCAACACCGAAATTGCGAACGTCCAGCGATTGCTCCTACACTAAAGGTGCCAGCCCTGAAAGCTCTTGCTGGTCCTCATCTCCCACTGGTAACCTCGAAAACGAACCACAAACACTTGGGCTCTGAACTTGTTTAGGCTACTAAAACTTCCAACGTACACAGCCTCTCCTGCTCGAGCTGGCCAAAGTTCAACACCGAAATTGCGAACGTCCAGCGATTGCTCCTACACTAAAGGTGCCAGCCCTGAAAGCTCTTGCTGGTCCTCAAATCCCACTGGTAACCTCTAAAACTAAACACAAACACTTGGGCTCTGAACTTGTTTAGGCTACTAAAACATCCAACGTACACAGCCTCTCCTGCTCAATCTGGCCTAAGATCAACATTGAAATTGCGAACGTCCAGCGATTGCTCCTACACTTAAGGTGCCAGCCCTGAAAGTTCTTGCTGGTCCTCATCTCCCACTGGTAACCTCTAAAACGAACCACAAACACTTGGGCTCTGAACTTGTTTAGGCTACTAAAACTTCCAACGTACACAGCCTCTCCTGCTCGAGCTGCCCAAAGTTCAACACTGAAATTGCGAACGTCCAGCGATTGCTCCTACACTAAAGGTGCCAGCCCTGAATGCTGTTGCTTGTCCTCATCTCCCACTGGTAACCTCTAAAACCAACCACTAACACTTGGGCTCTGAACTTGTTTAGGCTACTAAAACTTCCAACGTACACAGCCTCTCCTGCTCGAGCTGGCCAAAGTTCAACACCGAAATTGCGAACGTCCAGCGATTGCTCCTACACTAAAGGTGCCATCCCTGAATGCTGTTTCTTGTCCTCATCTCCCACTGGTAACCTCGAAAATGAACCACAAACACTTGTAGGCTCTGAACTTGTTTAGGCTACTAAAACTTCCAACGTACACAGCCTCTCCTGCTCGAGCTGCCCAAAGTTCAACACCGAAATTGCGAACGTCCAGCGATTGCACCTACACTAAAGGTGCCAGCCCTGAAAGCTCTTGCTGGTCCTCATCTCCCACTGGTAACCTCGAAAACGAACCACAAACACTTGGGCTCTGAACTTGTTTAGGCTACTAAAACTTCCAACGTACACAGCCTCTCCTGCTCGAGCTGCCCAAAGTTCAACACCGAAATTGCGAACGTCCAGCAACTGCTCCTACACTAAAGGTGCCTGCCCTGAAAGATGTTGCTGGTCCTCATCTCCCACTGGTAACCTCTAAAACGAACCACAAACACTTGGGCTCTGAACTTGTTTAGGCTACTAAAACTTCCAACGTACACAGCCTCTCCTGCTCGAGCTGCCCAAAGTTCAACACCGAAATTGCGAACGTCCAGCGATTGCTCCTACACTAAAGGTGCCAGCCCTGAAAGCTCTTGCTGATCCTCATCTCCCACTGGTAACCTCTAAAACCAACCACTAACACTTGGGCTCTGAACTTGTTTAGGCTACTAAAACTTCCAACGTACACAGCCTCTCCTGCTCGAGCTGGCCAAAGTTCAACACCGAAATTGTGAACGTCCAGCGATTGCTCCTACACTAAAGGTGCCAGCCCTGAAAGCTCTTGCTGGTCCTCATCTCCCACTGGTAACCTCGAAAACGAACCACAAACACTTGTAGGCTCTGAACTTGTTTAGGCTACTAAAACTTCCAACGTACACAGCCTCTCCTGCTCGAGCTGCCCAAAGTTCAACACCGAAATTGCGAGCGTCCAGCGATTGCTCCTACACTAAAGGTGCCAGCCCTGAAAGCTCTTGCTGGTCCTCATCTCCCACTGGTAACCTCGAAAACGAACCACAAACACTTGGGCTCTGAACTTGTTTAGGCTACTAAAACTTCCAACGTACACAGCCTCTCCTGCTCAATCTGGCCAGAGCTCAAAACCGAAATTGTGAACGTCCAGCGATTGCTCCTACACTAAAGGTGCCAGCCCTGAAAGCTGTTGCTGGTCCTCATCTCCCACTGGTAACCTCTAAAACGAACCACAAACACTTGGGCTCTGAACTTGTTTAGGCTACTAAAACTTCCAACGTACACAGCCTCTCCTGCTCGAGCTGGCCAAAGTTCAACACCGAAATTGCGAACGTCCAGCGATTGCTCCTACACTAAAGGTGCCAGCCCTGAAAGCTCTTGCTGGTCCTCATCTCCCACTGGTAACCTCGAAAACGAACCACAAACACTTGGGCTCTGAACTTGTTTAGGCTACTAAAAATTCCAACGTACACAGCCTCTCCTGCTCGAGCTGCCCAAAGTTCAACACCGAAATTGCGAACGTCCAGCGATTGCTCCTACACTAAAGGTGCCAGCCCTGCATGCTGTTGCTGGTCCTCAAATCCCACTGGTAACCTCTAAAACCAACCACAAACACTTGGGCTCTGAACTTGTTTAGGCTACTAAAACTTCCAACGTACACAGCCTCTCCTGCTCAATCTGGCCTAAGATCAACATTGAAATTGCGAACGTCCAGCGATTGCTCCTACACTAAAGGTGCCTGCCCTGAAAGCTCTTGCTGGTCCTCATCTCCCACTGGTAACCTCGAAAACGAACCACAAACACTTGGGCTCTGAACTTGTTTAGGCTACTAAAACTTCCAACGTACACAGCCTCTCCTGCTCAATCTGGCCTAAGATCAAAACTGAAATTGCGAACGTCCAGCGATTGCTCCTACACTGAAGGTGCCAGCCCTGAAAGCTCTTGCTGGTCCTCATCTCCCACTGGTAACCTCGAAAATGAACCACAAACACTTGGGCTCTGAACTTGTTTAGGCTACTAAAACTTCCAACGTACACAGCCTCTCCTGCTCAATCTGGCCAAAGATCAACACCGAAATTGCGAACGTCCAGCGATTGCTCCTACACTAAAGGTGCCTGCCCTGAATGCTCTTGCTAGTCCTCATCTCCCACTGGTAACGTCTAAAACGAACCACAAACACTTGGGCTCTGAACTTGTTTAGGCTACTAAAACTTCCAACGTACACAGCCTCTCCTGCTCGAGCTGCCCAAAGTTCAACACCGAAATTGCGAACGTCCAGCGATTGCTCCTACACTAAAGGTGCCAGCCCTGAAAGCTCTTGCTGGTCCTCATCTCCCACTGGTAACCTCTAAAATGAACCACAAACACTTGTAGGCTCTGAACTTCTTTAGGCTACTAAAACTTCCAACGTACACAGCCTCTCTTGCTCGAGCTGGCCAAAGTTCAACACCGAAATTGCGAACGTCCAGCGATTGCTCCTACACTAAAGGTGCCAGCCCTGCATGCTGTTGCTGGTCCTCATCTCCCACTGGTAACCTCTAAAATGAACCACAAACACTTGTAGGCTCTGAACTTGTTTAGGCTACTAAAACTTCCAACGTACACAGCCTCTCCTGTTCAATCTGGCCAGAGCTCAACACCGAAATTGCGAACGTCCAGCGATTGCTCCTACACTAAAGGTGCCAGCCCTGAAAGCTCTTGCTGGTCCTCATCTCCCACTGGTAACCTCGAAAATGAACCACAAACACTTGGGCTCTGAACTTGTTTAGGCTACTAAAACTTCCAACGTACACAGCCTCTCCTGCTCGAGCTGCTAAAAGTTCAACACCGAAATTGCGAACGTCCAGCGATTGCTCCTACACTAAAGGTGCCAGCCCTGAAAGCTCTTGCTGGTCCTCATCTCCCACTGGTAACCTCGAAAACGAACCACAAACACTTGGGCTCTGAACTTGTTTAGGCTACTAAAACTTCCAACGTACACAGCCTCTCCTGCTCGAGCTGCCCAAAGTTCAACACCGAAATTGCGAACGTCCAGGAACTGCTCCTACACTAAAGGTGCCTGCCCTGAAAGATGTTGCTGGTCCTCATCTCCCACTGGTAACCTCTAAAACGAACCACAAACACTTGGGCTCTGAACTTGTTTAGGCTACTAAAACTTCCAACGTACACAGCCTCTCCTGCTCAATCTGGCCTAAGATCAAAACTGAAATTGCGAACGTCCAGCGATTGCTCCTACACTAAAGGTGCCAGCCCTGAAAGCTCTTGCTGGTCCTCATCTCCCACTGGTAACCTCTAAAACTAACAGCAAACACTTGTAGGCTCTGAACTTGTTTAGGCTACTAAAACTTCCAACGTACACAGCCTCTCCTGCTCGAGCTGCCCAAAGTTCAACACCGAAATTGCGAACGTCCAGCGATTGCACCTACACTAAAGGTGCCAGCCCTGAAAGCTCTTGCTGGTCCTCATCTCCCACTGGTAACCTCTAAAACGAACCACAAACACTTGGGCTCTGAACTTGTTTAGGCTACTAAAACTTCCAACGTACACAGCCTCTCCTGCTCGAGCTGCCCAAAGTTCAACACTGAAATTGTGAACGTCCAGCGATTGCTCCTACACTAAAGGTGCCAGCCCTGAAAGCTCTTGCTGGTCCTCATCTCCCACTGGTAACCTCGAAAACGAACCACAAACACTTGGGCTCTGAACTTGTTTAGGCTACTAAAACTTCCAACGTACACAGCCTCTCCTGCTCAATCTGGCCAAAGTTCAACACCGAAATTGCGAACGTCCAGCGATTGCTCCTACACTAAAGGTGCCAGCCCTGAAAGCTGTTGCTGGTCCTCAACACCCACTGGTAACCTCTAAAACTAAACACAAACACTTGGGCTCTGAACTTGTTTAGGCTACTAAAACTTCCAACGTACACAGCCTCTCCTGCTCAATCTGGCCTAAGATCAAAACTGAAATTGCGAACGTCCAGCGATTGCTCCTACACTGAAGGTGCCAGCCCTGAAAGCTCTTGCTGGTCCTCATCTCCCACTGGTAACCTCGAAAACGAACCACAAACACTTGGGCTCTGAACTTGTTTAGGCTACTAAAACTTCCAACGTACACAGCCTCTCCTGCTCAATCTGGCCAAAGATCAACACCGAAATTGCGAACGTCCAGCGATTGCTCCTACACTAAAGGTGCCAGCCCTGAATGCTGTTGCTGGTCCTCATCTCCCACTGGTAACCTCGAAAACCAACCACAAACACTTGGGCTCTGAACTTGTTTAGGCTACTAAAACTTCCAACGTACACAGCCTCTCCTGCTCGAGCTGGCCAAAGCTCAACACCGAAATTGCGAACGTCCAGCGATTGCTCCTACACTAAAGGTGCCAGCCCTGAAAGCTGTTGCTGGTCCTCATCTCCCACTGGTAACCTCTAAAACGAACCACAAACACTTGGGCTCTGAACTTGTTTAGGCTACTAAAAATTCCAACGTACACAGCCTCTCCTGCTCAATCTGGCCAGAGCTCAACACCGAAATTGCGAACGTCCAGCGATTGCTCCTACACTAAAGGTGCCAGCCCTGAAAGATCTTGCTGGTCCTCATCTCCCACTGGTAACCTCGAAAACGAACCAAAAACACTTGGGCTCTGAACTTGTTTAGGCTACTAAAACTTCCAACGTACACAGCCTCTCCTGCTCGAGCTGCCCAAAGTTCAACACCGAAATTGCGAACGTCCAGCGATTGCTCCTACACTAAAGGTGCCAGCCCTGAATGCTGTTGCTGGTCCTCAACTCCCACTGGTAACCTCTAAAACTAAACACAAACACTTGGGCTCTGAACTTGTTTAGGCTACTAAAACTTCCAACGTACACAGCCTCTCCTGCTCAATCTGGGCTAAGATCAACATTGAAATTGCGAACGTCCAGAGATTGCTCCTACACTTAAGGTGCAAGCCCTGCATGCTGTTGCTGGTCCTCATCTCCCCCTGGTAACCTCTAAAACTAACAACAAACACTTGTAGGCTCTGAACTTGTTTAGGCTACTAAAACTTCCAACGTACACAGCCTCTCCTGCTCGAGCTGGCCAAAGTTCAACACCGAAATTGCGAACGTCCAGCGATTGCACCTACACTAAAGGTGCCAGCCCTGAAAGCTCTTGCTGGTCCTCATCTCCCACTGGTAACCTCTAAAATGAACCACTAACACTTGGGCTCTGAACTTGTTTAGGCTACTAAAACTTCGAACGTACACAGCCTCTCCTGCTCGAGCTGCCCAAAGTTCAACACCGAAATTGTGAACGTCCAGCGATTGCTCCTACACTAAAGGTGCCAGCCCTGAAAGCTCTTGCTGGTCCTCATCTCCCACTGGTAACCTCGAAAACGAACCACAAGCACTTGGGCTCTGAACTTATTTAGGCTACTAAAACTTCCAACGTACACAGCCTCTCCTGCTCGAGCTGGCCAAAGTTCAACACCGAAATTGCGAACGTCCAGCGATTGCTCCTACACTAAAGGTGCCAGCCCTGAAAGCTCTTGCTGGTCCTCATCTCCCACTGGTAACCTCTAAAACGAACCACAAACACTTGGGCTCTGAACTTGTTTAGGCTACTAAAACTTCCAACGTACACAGCCTCTCCTGCTCAATCTGGCCAGAGCTCAACACCGAAATCGCGAACGTCCAGCGATTGCTCCTACACTAAAGGTGCCAGCCCTGAAAGCTCTTGCTGGTCCTCATCTCCCACTGGTAACCTCGAAAACGAACCACAAACACTTGTAGGCTCTGAACTTGTTTAGGCTACTAAAACTTCCAACGTACACAGCCTCTCCTGCTCGAGCTGGCCAAAGTTCAACACCGAAATTGCGAACGTCCAGCGATTGCTCCTACACTAAAGGTGCCAGCCCTGAATGCTGTTGCTGGTCCTCATCTCCCACTGGTAACCTCTAAAACTAAACACAAACACTTGGGCTCTGAACTTGTTTAGGCTACTAAAACTTCCAACGTACACAGCCTCTCCTGCTCGAGCTGGCCAAAGTTCAACACCGAAATTGCGAACGTCCAGCGATTGCTCCTACACTAAAGGTGCCAGCCCTGAAAGCTCTTGCTGGTCCTCATCTCCCACTGGTAACCTCTAAAACTAACCACAAACACTTGTAGGCTCTGAACTTGTTTAGGCTACTAAAACTTCCAACGTACACAGCCTCTCCTGCTCAATCTGGGCTAAGATCAACATTGAAATTGCGAACGTCCAGCGATTGCTCCTACACTTAAGGTGCCAGCCCTGAAAGCTCTTGCTGGTCCTCATCTCCCACTGGTAACCTCTAAAACGAACCACAAACACTTGTAGGCTCTGAACTTGTTTAGGCTACTAAAACTTCCAACGTACACAGCCTCTCCTGCTCAATCTGGCCAGAGCTCAACACCGAAATTGTGAACGTCCAGCGATTGCTCCTACACTAAAGGTGCCAGCCCTGAAAGCTCTTGCTGGTCCTCATCTCCCACTGGTAACCTCGAAAACGAACCACAAACACTTGGGCTCTGAACTTGTTTAGGCTACTAAAACTTCCAACGTACACAGCCTCTCCTGCTCGAGCTGGCCAAAGTTCAACACCGAAATTGCGAACGTCCAGCGATTGCTCCTACACTAAAGGTGCCAGCCCTGAAAGCTCTTGATGGTCCTCATCTCCCACTGGTAACCTCGAAAACGAACCACAAACACTTGGGCTCTGAACTTGTTTAGGCTACTAAAACTTCCAACGTACACAGCCTCTCCTGCTCGAGCTGGCCAAAGTTCAACACCGAAATTGCGAACGTCCAGCGATTGCTCCTACACTAAAGGTGCCAGCCCTGAAAGCTCTTGCTGGTCCTCATCTCCCACTGGTAACCTCGAAAACGAACCACAAACACTTGGGCTCTGAACTTGTTTAGGCTACTAAAACTTCCAACGTACACAGCCTCTCCTGCTCGAGCTGCCCAAAGTTCAACACCGAAATTGCGAACGTCCAGCGATTGCTCCTGCACTAAAGGTGCCAGCCCTGAATGCTGTTGCTGGTCCTCATCTCCCACTGGTAACCTCGAAAATGAACCACAAACACTTGGGCTCTGAACTTGTTTAGGCTACTTAAACTTCCAACGTACACAGCCTCTCCTGCTTGAGCTGGCCAAAGATCAACACTGAAATTGCGAACGTCCAGCGATTGCTCATACAGTAAAGGTGCCAGCCCTGAAAGCTCTTGCTGGTCCTCATCTCCCACTGGTAACCTCGAAAACGAACACAAACACTTGGGCTCTGAACTTGTTTAGGCTACTAAAACTTCCAACGTACACAGCCTCTCCTGCTCAATCTGGCCAGAGCTCAACACCGAAATTGCGAACGTCCAGCGATTGCTCCTACACTAAAGGTGCCAGCCCTGAAAGCTCTTGCTGGTCCTCATCTCCCACTGGTAACCTCGAAAACGAACCAAAAACACTTGGGCTCTGAACTTGTTTAGGCTACTAAAACTTCCAACGTACACAGCCTCTCCTGCTCAATCTGGCCTAAGATCAACATTGAAATTGCGAACGTCCAGCGATTGCTCCTACACTAAAGGTGCCAGCCCTGAAAGCTCTTGATGGTCCTCATCTCCCACTGGTAACCTCGAAAATGAACCACAAACACTTGGGCTCTGAACTTGTTTAGGCTACTAAAACTTCCAACGTACACAGCCTCTCCTGCTCGAGCTGCCCAAAGTTCAACACCGAAATTGCGAACGTCCAGCAATTGCTCCTACACTAAAGGTGCCTGCCCTGAAAGATGTTGCTGGTCCTCATCTCCCACTGGTAACCTCGAAAACGAACCACAAACACTTGGGCTCTGAACTTGTTTAGGCTACTAAAACTTCCAACGTACACAGACTCTCCTGCTCAATCTGGCCTAAGATCAAAACTGAAATTGCGAACGTCCAGCGATTGCTCCCTACACTGAAGGTGCCAGCCCTGAATGCTGTTGCTGGTCCTCATCTCCCACTGTAACCTCTAAAACGAACCACTAACACTTGGGCTCTGAACTTGTTTAGGCTACTAAAACTTCCAACGTACACAGCCTCTCCTGCTCGAGCTGGCCAAAGCTCAACACCGAAATTGCGAACGTCCAGCGATTGCTCCTACACTAAAGGTGCCAGCCCTGAAAGCTCTTGCTGGTCCTCATCTCCCACTGGTAACCTCTAAAACGAACCACTAACACTTGGGCTCTGAACTTGTTTAGGCTACTAAAACTTCCAACGTACACAGCCTCTCCTGCTCGAGCTGGCCAGAGCTCAACACCGAAATTGCGAACGTCCAGCGATTGCTCCTACACTAAAGGTGCCAGCCCTGAAAGCTCTTGCTGGTCCTCATCTCCCACTGGTAACCTCGAAAACGAACCACAAACACTTGGGCTCTGAACTTGTTTAGGCTACTAAAACTTCCAACGTACACAGCCTCTCCTGCTCGAGCTGGCCAAAGTTCAACACCGAAATTGCGAACGTCCAGCGATTGCTCCTACACTAAAGGTGCCTGCCCTGAATGCTGTTGCTGGTCCTCAACTCCCACTGGTAACCTCTAAAACTAACCACAAACACTTGGGCTCTGAACTTGTTTAGGCTACTAAAACTTCCAACGTACACAGCCTCTCCTGCTCAATCTGGCCTAAGATCAAAATTGAAATTGCGAACGTCCAGCGATTGCTCCTACACTTAAGGTGCCAGCCCTGAAAGCTCTTGCTGGTCCTCATCTCCCACTGGTAACTTCTAAAACGAACCACAAACACTTGGGCTCTGAACTTGTTTAGGCTACTAAAACTTCCAACGTACACAGCCTCTCCTGCTCGAGCTGCCCAAAGTTCAACACCGAAATTGCGAACGTCCAGCGATTGCTCCTACACTAAAGGTGCCAGCCCTGAAAGCTCTTGCTGGTCCTCACCTCCCACTGGTAACCTCTAAAACGAACCACAAACACTTGGGCTCTGAACTTGTTTAGGCTACTAAAACTTCCAACGTACACAGCCTCTCCTGCTCGAGCTGCCCAAAGTTCAACACCGAAATTGCGAACGTCCAGCGATTGCACCTACACTAAAGGTGCCAGCCCTGAATGCTCTTGCTCGTCCTCATCTCCCACTGGTAACCTCGAAAACGAACCACAAACACTTGGGCTCTGAACTTGTTTAGGCTACTAAAACTTCCAACGTACACAGCCTCTCCTGCTCAATCTGGCCAGAGCTCAAAACCAAAATTGTGAACGTCCAGCGATTGCTCCTACACTAAAGGTGCCAGCCCTGAAAGCTCTTGCTGGTCCTCATCTCCCACTGGTAACCTCGAAAACGAACCACAAACACTTGGGCTCTGAACTTGTTTAGGCTACTAAATCTTCCAACGTACACAGCCTCTCCTGCTCGAGCTGGCCAAAGTTCAACACCGAAATTGCGAACGTCCAGCGATTGCTCCTACACTAAAGGTGCCAGCCCTGAAAGCTCTTGCTGGTCCTCATCTCCCACTGGTAACCTCGAAAACGAACCACAAACACTTGGGCTCTGAACTTGTTTAGGCTACTAAAACTTCCAACGTACACAGCCTCTCCTGCTCGAGCTGCCCAAAGTTCAACACCGAAATTGCGAACGTCCAGCGATTGCTCCTACACTAAAGGTGCCAGCCCTGAAAGCTCTTGCTGGTCCTCATCTCCCACTGGTAACCTCGAAAACGAACCACAAACACTTGGGCTCTGAACTTGTTTAGGCTACTAAAACTTCCAACGTACACAGCCTCTCCTGCTCGAGCTGGCCAAAGTTCAACACCGAAATTGCGAACGTCCAGCGATTGCTCCTACACTAAAGGTGCCAGCCCTGAAAGCTCTTGCTGGTCCTCATCTCCCACTGGTAACCTCTAAAACGAACCACAAACACTTGTAGGCTCTGAACTTGTTTAGGCTACTAAATCTGCCAACGTACACAGCCTCTCCTGCTCGAGCTGCCCAAAGTTCAACACCGAAATTGCGAACGTCCAGCGATTGCTCCTACACTAAAGGTGCCAGCCCTGAAGGCTGTTGCTGGTCCTCAACTCCCACAGGTAACCTCTAAAACTAAACACAAACACTTGGGCTCTGAACTTGTTTAGGCTACTAAAACTTCCAACGTACACAGCCTCTCCTGCTCAATCTGGCCTAAGATCAACATTGAAATTGCGAACGTCCAGCGATTGCTCCTACACTAAAGGTGCCAGCCCTGCATGCTGTTGCTGGTCCTCATCTCCCACTGGTAACCTCTAAAACTAACCACAAACACTTGTAGGCTCTGAACTTGTTTAGGCTACTAAAACTTCCAACGTACACAGCCTCTCCTGCTCAATCTGGCCAGAGCTCAACACCGAAATTGTGAACGTCCAGCGATTGCTCCTACACTAAAGGTGCCAGCCCTGAAAGCTCTTGCTGGTCCTCATCTCCCACTGGTAACCTCGAAAACGAACCACAAACACTTGGGCTCTGAACTTGTTTAGGCTACTAAAACTTCCAACGTACACAGCCTCTCCTGCTCGAGCTGGCCAAAGCTCAACACCGAAATTGCGAACGTCCAGCGATTGCTCCTACACTAAAGGTGCCTGCACTGAATGCTCTTGCTGGTCCTCATCTCCCACTGGTAACCTCTAAAACGAACCACAAACACTTGGGCTCTGAACTTGTTTAGGCTACTAAAACTTCCAACGTACACAGCCTCTCCTGCTCAATCTGGCCAGAGCTCAACACCAAAATTGCGAACGTGCAGCGATTGCTCCTACACTAAAGGTGCCAGCCCTGAAAGCTCTTGCTGGTCCTCATCTCCCACTGGTAACCTCGAAAACGAACCACAAACACTTGGGCTCTGAACTTGTTTAGGCTACTAAAACTTCCAACGTACACAGCCTCTCCTGCTCGAGCTGCCCAAAGTTCAAAACCGAAATTGCGAAAGTCCAGAGATTGCTCCTACACTAAAGGTGCCAGCCCTGAATGCTGTTGCTCGTCCTCATCTCCCACTGGTAACCTCTAAAATGAACCACAAACACTTGTAGGCTCTGAACTTGTTTAGGCTACTAAAACTTCCAACGTACACAGCCTCTCTTGCTCGAGCTGGCCAAAGTTCAACACCGAAATTGCGAACGTCCAGCGATTGCTCCTACACTAAAGGTGCCAGCCCTGAAAGCTCTTGCTGGTCCTCACCTCCCACTGGTAACCTCTAAAACGAACCACAAACACTTGGGCTCTGAACTTGTTTAGGCTACTAAAACTTCCAACGTACACAGCCTCTCCTGCTCGAGCTGCCCAAAGTTCAACACCGAAATTGCGAACGTCCAGCGATTGCACCTACACTAAAGGTGCCAGCCCTGAATGCTCTTGCTCGTCCTCATCTCCCACTGGTAACCTCGAAAACGAACCACAAACACTTGGGCTCTGAACTTGTTTAGGCTACTAAAACTTCCAACGTACACAGCCTCTCCTGCTCAATCTGGCCAGAGCTCAAAACCAAAATTGTGAACGTCCAGCGATTGCTCCTACACTAAAGGTGCCAGCCCTGAAAGCTCTTGCTGGTCCTCATCTCCCACTGGTAACCTCTAAAACGAACCACAAACACTTGGGCTCTGAACTTGTTTAGGCTACTAAATCTTCCAACGTACACAGCCTCTCCTGCTCGAGCTGGCCAAAGTTCAACACCGAAATTGCGAACGTCCAGCGATTGCTCCTACACTAAAGGTGCCAGCCCTGAAAGCTCTTGCTGGTCCTCATCTCCCACTGGTAACCTCGAAAACGAACCACAAACACTTGGGCTCTGAACTTGTTTAGGCTACTAAAACTTCCAACGTACACAGCCTCTCCTGCTCGAGCTGCCCAAAGTTCAACACCGAAATTGCGAACGTCCAGCGATTGCTCCTACACTAAAGGTGCCAGCCCTGAAAGCTCTTGCTGGTCCTCATCTCCCACTGGTAACCTCTAAAACGAACCACAAACACTTGGGCTCTGAACTTGTTTAGGCTACTAAAACTTCCAACGTACACAGCCTCTCCTGCTCGAGCTGGCCAAAGTTCAACACCGAAATTGCGAACGTCCAGCGATTGCTCCTACACTAAAGGTGCCAGCCCTGAAAGCTCTTGCTGGTCCTCATCTCCCACTGGTAACCTCTAAAACGAACCACAAACACTTGTAGGCTCTGAACTTGTTTAGGCTACTAAATCTGCCAACGTACACAGCCTCTCCTGCTCGAGCTGCCCAAAGTTCAACACCGAAATTGCGAACGTCCAGCGATTGCTCCTACACTAAAGGTGCCAGCCCTGAAGGCTGTTGCTGGTCCTCAACTCCCACAGGTAACCTCTAAAACTAAACACAAACACTTGGGCTCTGAACTTGTTTAGGCTACTAAAACTTCCAACGTACACAGCCTCTCCTGCTCAATCTGGCCTAAGATCAACATTGAAATTGCGAACGTCCAGCGATTGCTCCTACACTAAAGGTGCCAGCCCTGCATGCTGTTGCTGGTCCTCATCTCCCACTGGTAACCTCTAAAACTAACCACAAACACTTGTAGGCTCTGAACTTGTTTAGGCTACTAAAACTTCCAACGTACACAGCCTCTCCTGCTCAATCTGGCCAGAGCTCAACACCGAAATTGTGAACGTCCAGCGATTGCTCCTACACTAAAGGTGCCAGCCCTGAAAGCTCTTGCTGGTCCTCATCTCCCACTGGTAACCTCGAAAACGAACCACAAACACTTGGGCTCTGAACTTGTTTAGGCTACTAAAACTTCCAACGTACACAGCCTCTCCTGCTCGAGCTGGCCAAAGCTCAACACCGAAATTGCGAACGTCCAGCGATTGCTCCTACACTAAAGGTGCCTGCACTGAATGCTCTTGCTGGTCCTCATCTCCCACTGGTAACCTCTAAAACGAACCACAAACACTTGGGCTCTGAACTTGTTTAGGCTACTAAAACTTCCAACGTACACAGCCTCTCCTGCTCAATCTGGCCAGAGCTCAACACCAAAATTGCGAACGTGCAGCGATTGCTCCTACACTAAAGGTGCCAGCCCTGAAAGCTCTTGCTGGTCCTCATCTCCCACTGGTAACCTCGAAAACGAACCACAAACACTTGGGCTCTGAACTTGTTTAGGCTACTAAAACTTCCAACGTACACAGCCTCTCCTGCTCGAGCTGCCCAAAGTTCAACACCGAAATTGCGAAAGTCCAGAGATTGCTCCTACACTAAAGGTGCCAGCCCTGAATGCTGTTGCTCGTCCTCATCTCCCACTGGTAACCTCTAAAATGAACCACAAACACTTGTAGGCTCTGAACTTGTTTAGGCTACTAAAACTTCCAACGTACACAGCCTCTCTTGCTCGAGCTGGCCAAAGTTCAACACCGAAATTGCGAACGTCCAGCGATTGCTCCTACACTAAAGGTGCCAGCCCTGAAAGCTCTTGCTGGTCCTCATCTCCCACTGGTAACCTCGAAAACTAACCACAAACACTTGGGCTCTGAACTTGTTTAGGCTACTAAAACTTCCAACGTACACAGCCTCTCCTGCTCGAGCTGCCCAAAGCTCAACACCGAAATTGCGAACGTCCAGCGATTGCTCCTACACTAAAGGTGCCAGCCCAGAATGCTCTTGCTGGTCCTCAGCTCCCACTGGTAACCTCTAAAACGAACCACAAACACTTGGGCTCTGAACTTGTTTAGGCTACTAAAACTTCCAACGTACACAGCCTCTCCTGCTCAATCTGGCCAGAGCTCAACACCGAAATTGTGAACGTCCAGCGATTGCTCCTACACTAAAGGTGCCAGCCCTGAATGCTGTTGCTGGTCCTCATCTCCCACTGGTAACCTCGAAAACGAACCACAAACACTTGGGCTCTGAACTTGTTTAGGCTACTAAAACTTCCAACGTACACAGCCTCTCCTGCTCGAGCTGCCCAAAGTTCAACACCGAAATTGCGAACGTCCAGCGATTGCTCCTACACTAAAGGTGCCAGCCCTGAAAGCTCTTGCTGGTCCTCATCTCCCACTGGTAACCTCGAAAACGAACCACAAACACTTGGGCTCTGAACTTGTTTAGGCTACTAAAACTTCCAACGTACACAGCCTCTCCTGCTCGAGCTGCCCAAAGTTCAACACCGAAATTGCGAACGTCCAGCGATTGCTCCTACACTAAAGGTGCCAGCCCTGAAAGCTCTTGCTGGTCCTCATCTCCCACTGGTAACCTCTAAAACTAAGCACAAACTCTTGTAGGCTCTGAACTTGTTTAGGCTACTAAATCTTCCAACGTACACAGCCTCTCCTGCTCGAGCTGGCCAAAGTTCAACACTGAAATTGCGAACGTCCAGCGATTGCTCCTACACTAAAGGTGCCTGCCCTGAAAGCTCTTGCTGGTCCTCATCTCCCACTGGTAACCTCTAAAACGAACCACAAACACTTGGGCTCTGAACTTGTTTAGGCTACCAAAACTTCCAACGTACACAGCCTCTCCTGCTCAATCTGGCCAGAGCTCAACAACGAAATTGCGAACGTGCAGCGATTGCTCCTACACTAAAGGTGCCAGCCCTGAAAGCTCTTGCTGGTCCTCATCTCCCACTGGTAACCTCGAAAACGAACCACAAACACTTGGGCTCTGAACTTGTTTAGGCTACTAAAACTTCCAACGTACACAGCCTCTCCTGCTCGAGCTGCCCAAAGTTCAACACCGAAATTGCGAAAGTCCAGAGATTGCTCCTACACTAAAGGTGCCAGCCCTGAATGCTGTTGCTCGTCCTCATCTCCCACTGGTAACCTCTAAAATGAACCACAAACACTTGTAGGCTCTGAACTTGTTTAGGCTACTAAAACTTCCAACGTACACAGCCTCTCTTGCTCGAGCTGGCCAAAGTTCAACACCGAAATTGCGAACGTCCAGCGATTGCTCCTACACTAAAGGTGCCAGCCCTGAAAGCTCTTGCTGGTCCTCATCTCCCACTGGTAACCTCTAAAACGAACCACAAACACTTGGGCTCTGAACTTGTTTAGGCTACTAAAACTTCCAACGTACACAGCCTCTCCTGCTCAATCTGGCCAGAGCTCAACACCGAAATTGTGAACGTCCAGCGATTGCTCCTACACTAAAGGTGCCAGCCCTGAATGCTGTTGCTGGTCCTCATCTCCCACTGGTAACCTCGAAAACGAACCACAAACACTTGGGCTCTGAACTTGTTTAGGCTACTAAAACTTCCAACGTACACAGCCTCTCCTGCTCGAGCTGCCCAAAGTTCAACACTGAAATTGCGAACGTCCAGTGATTGCTCCTACACTAAAGGTGCCAGCCCTGAAAGCTCTTGCTGGTCCTCATCTCCCACTGGTAACCTCGAAAACGAACCACAAACACTTGGGCTCTGAACTTGTTTAGGCTACTAAAACTTCCAACGTACACAGCCTCTCCTGCTCGAGCTGGCCAAAGTTCAACACCGAAATTGCGAACGTCCAGCGATTGCTCCTACACTAAAGGTGCCAGCCCTGAAAGCTCTTGCTGGTCCTCATCTCCCACTGGTAACCTCTAAAACTAAGCACAAACTCTTGTAGGCTCTGAACTTGTTTAGGCTACTAAATCTTCCAACTTACACAGCCTCTCCTGGTCGAGCTGGCCAAAGATCAACACTGAAATTGCGAACGTCCAGCGATTGCTCCTACACTAAAGGTGCCAGCCCTGAAAGCTCTTGCTGGTCCTCATCTCCCACTGGTAACCTCTAAAACGAACCACAAACACTTGGGCTCTGAACTTGTTTAGGCTACTAAAACTTCCAACGTACACAGCCTCTCCTGCTCAATCTGGCCAGAGCTCAACACCGAAATTGTGAACGTCCAGCGATTGCTCCTACACTAAAGGTGCCTGCCCTGAATGCTCTTGCTCGTCCTCATCTCCCACTGGTAACCTCTAAAATGAACCACAAACACTTGGGCTCTGAACTTGTTTAGGCTACTAAAACTTCCAACGTACACAGCCTCTCCTGCTCGAGCTGCCCAAAGCTCAAGACTGAAATTGCAAACGTCCAGCGATTGCTCCTACACTAAAGGTGCCAGCCCTGAAAGCTCTTGCTGGTCCTCAGCTCCCACTGGTAACCTCTAAAACGAACCACAAACACTTGGGCTCTGAACTTGTTTAGGCTACTAAAACTTCCAACGTACACAGCCTCTCCTGCTCAATCTGGCCAGAGCTCAACACCGAAATTGTGAACGTCCAGCGATTGCTCCTACACTAAAGGTGCCAGCCCTGAATGCTGTTGCTGGTCCTCATCTCCCACTGGTAACCTCGAAAACGAACCACAAACACTTGGGCTCTGAACTTGTTTAGGCTACTAAAACTTCCAACGTACACAGCCTCTCCTGCTCGAGCTGCCCAAAGTTCAACACCGAAATTGCGAACGTCCAGCGATTGCTCCTACACTAAAGGTGCCAGCCCTGAAAGCTCTTGCTGGTCCTCATCTCCCACTGGTAACCTCGAAAACGAACCACAAACACTTGGGCTCTGAACTTGTTTAGGCTACTAAAACTTCCAACGTACACAGCCTCTCCTGCTCGAGCTGGCCAAAGTTCAACACCGAAATTGCGAACGTCCAGCGATTGCTCCTACACTAAAGGTGCCAGCCCTGAAAGCTCTTGCTGGTCCTCATCTCCCACTGGTAACCTCTAAAACTAAGCACAAACTCTTGTAGGCTCTGAACTTGTTTAGGCTACTAAATCTTCCAACGTACACAGCCTCTCCTGCTCGAGCTGGCCAAAGATCAACACTGAAATTGCGAACGTCCAGCGATTGCTCCTACACTAAAGGTGCCAGCCCTGAAAGCTCTTGCTGGTCCTCATCTCCCACTGGTAACCTCTAAAACGAACCACAAACACTTGGGCTCTGAACTTGTTTAGGCTACTAAAACTTCCAACGTACACAGCCTCTCCTGCTCAATCTGGCCAGAGCTCAACACCGAAATTGTGAACGTCCAGCGATTGCTCCTACACTAAAGGTGCCTGCCCTGAATGCTCTTGCTCGTCCTCATCTCCCACTGGTAACCTCTAAAATGAACCACAAACACTTGGGCTCTGAACTTGTTTAGGCTACTAAAACTTCCAACGTACACAGCCTCTCCTGCTCGAGCTGCCCAAAGCTCAAGACTGAAATTGCAAACGTCCAGCGATTGCTCCTACACTAAAGGTGCCAGCCCTGAAAGCTCTTGCTGGTCCTCATCTCCCACTGGTAACCTCTAAAACGAACCACAAACACTTGGGCTCGGAACTTGTTTAGGCTACTAAAACTTCCAACGTACACAGCCTCTCCTGCTCGAGCTGGCCAAAGTTCAACACCGAAATTGCGAACGTCCAGCGATTGCTCCTACACTAAAGGTGCCAGCCCTGAAAGCTCTTGCTGGTCCTCATCTCCCACTGGTAACCTCGAAAACGAACCACAAACACTTGGGCTCTGAACTTGTTTAGGCTACTAAAACTTCCAACGTACACAGCCTCTCCTGCTCGAGCTGCCCAAAGTTCAACACCGAAATTGCGAACGTCCAGCGATTGCTCCTACACTAAAGGTGCCAGCCCTGAAAGCTCTTGCTGGTCCTCATCTCCCACTGGTAACCTCTAAAACGAACCACAAACACTTGGGCTCTGAACTTGTTTAGGCTACTAAAACTTCCAACGTACACAGCCTCTCCTGCTCGAGCTGGCCAAAGTTCAACACCGAAATTGCGAACGTCCAGCGATTGCACCTACACTAAAGGTGCCAGCCCTGAAAGCTCTTGCTGGTCCTCATCTCCCACTGGTAACCTCGAAAACGAACCACAAACACTTGGGCTCTGAACTTGTTTAGGCTACTAAAACTTCCAACGTACACAGCCTCTCCTGCTCGAGCTGGCCAAAGTTCAACACCGAAATTGCGAACGTCCAGCGATTGCTCCTACACTAAAGGTGCCAGCCCTGAAAGCTCTTGCTGGTCCTCATCTCCCACTGGTAACCTCAAAAACGAACCACAAACACTTGGGCTCTGAACTTGTTTAGGCTACTAAAACTTCCAACGTACACAGCCTCTCCTGCTCGAGCTGGCCAAAGTTCAACACCGAAATTGCGAACGTCCAGCGATTGCTCCTACACTAAAGGTGCCAGCCCTGAAAGCTCTTGCTGGTCCTCATCTCCCACTGGTAACCTCTAAAACGAACCACAAACACTTGGGCTCTGAACTTGTTTAGGCTACTAAAACTTCCAACGTACACAGCCTCTCCTGCTCGAGCTGCCCAAAGTTCAACACCGAAATTGCGAACGTCCAGAGATTGCTCCTACACTAAAGGTGCCTGCCCTGAATGCTGTTGCTTGTCCTCATCTCCCACTGGTAACCTCTAAAATGAACCACAAACACTTGTAGGCTATGAACTTGTTTAGGCTACTAAAACTTCCAACGTACACAGCCTCTCCTGCTCGAGCTGGCCAAAGTTCAACACCGAAATTGCGAACGTCCAGCGATTGCTCCTACACTAAAGGTGCCAGCCCTGAAAGCTCTTGCTGGTCCTCATCTCCCACTGGTAACCTCTAAAACGAACCACAAACACTTGTAGGCTCTGAACTTGTTTAGGCTACTAAAACTTCCAACGTACACAGCCTCTCCTGCTCAATCTGGCCAGAGCTCAACACCGAAATTGCGAACGTCCAGCGATTGCTCCTACACTAAAGGTGCCAGCCCTGAATGCTGTTGCTGGTCCTCATCTCCCACTGGTAACCTCGAAAACGAACCACAAACACTTGGCCTCTGAACTTCTTTAGGCTACTAAAACTTCCAACGTACACAGCCTCTCCTGCTCGAGCTGGCCAAAGTTCAACACCGAAATTGCGAACGTCCAGCGATTGCACCTACACTAAAGGTGCCAGCCCTGAATGCTCTTGCTCGTCCTCATCTCCCACTGGTAACCTCTAAAACGAACCACAAACACTTGGCTCTGAACTTGTTTAGGCTACTAAAACTTCCAACGTACACAGCCTCTCCTGCTCGAGCTGGCCAAAGTTCAACACCGAAATTGCGAACGTCCAGCGATTGCACCTACACTAAACGTGCCAGCCCTGAAAGCTCTTGCTGGTCCTCATCTCCCACTGGTAACCTCGAAAACGAACCACAAACACTTGGGCTCTGAACTTGTTTAGGCTACTAAAACTTCCAACGTACACAGCCTCTCCTGCTCGAGCTGGCCAAAGCTCAACACCGAAATTGCGAACGTCCAGCGATTGCTCCTACATTAAAGGTGCCTGCCCTGAATGCTCTTGCTGGTCCTCATCTCCCACTGGTAACCTCTAAAACGAACCACAAACACTTGGGCTCTGAACTTGTTTAGGCTACTAAAACTTCCAACGTACACAGCCTCTCCTGCTCAATCTGGCCAGAGCTCAACACCGAAATTGCGAACGTCCAGCGATTGCTCCTACACTAAAGGTGCCAGCCCTGAAAGCTCTTGCTGGTCCTCATCTCCCACTGGTAACCTCGAAAACGAACCACAAACACTTGGGCTCTGAACTTGTTTAGGCTACTAAAACTTCCAACGTACACAGCCTCTCCTGCTCGAGCTGGCCAAAGTTCAACACCGAAATTGCGAAAGTCCAGAGATTGCTCCTACACTAAAGGTGCCAGCCCTGAATGCTGTTGCTCGTCCTCATCTCCCACTGGTAACCTCTAAAATGAACCACAAACACTTGTAGGCTCTGAACTTGTTTAGGCTACTAAAACTTCCAACGTACACAGCCTCTCTTGCTCCAGCTGGCCAAAGTTCAACACCGAAATTGCGAACGTCCAGCGATTGCTCCTACACTAAAGGTGCCAGCCCTGAAAGCTCTTGCTGGTCCTCATCTCCCACTGGTAACCTCGAAAACTAACCACAAACACTTGGGCTCTGAACTTGTTTAGGCTACTAAAACTTCCAACGTACACAGCCTCTCCTGCTCGAGCTGCCCAAAGCTCAACACCGAAATTGCGAACGTCCAGCGATTGCACCTACACTAAAGGTGCCAGCCCTGAAAGCTCTTGCTGGTCCTCATCTCCCACTGGTAACCTCTAAAACGAACCACAAACACTTGGGCTCTGAACTTGTTTAGGCTACTAAAACTTCCAACGTACACAGCCTCTCCTGCTCGAGCTGGCCAAAGTTCAACACCGAAATTGCGAACGTCCAGCGATTGCTCCTACACTAAAGGTGCCAGCCCTGAAAGCTCTTGCTGGTCCTCATCTCCCACTGGTAACCTCAAAAACGAACCACAAACACTTGGGCTCTGAACTTGTTTAGGCTACTAAAACTTCCAACGTACACAGCCTCTCCTGCTCGAGCTGCCCAAAGTTCAACACCGAAATTGCGAACGTCCAGCGATTGCTCCTACACTAAAGGTGCCAGCCCTGAATGCTGTTGCTGGTCCTCAACTCCCACTGGTAACCTCTAAAACTAAACACAAACACTTGGGCTCTGAACTTGTTTAGGCTACTAAAACTTCCAACGTACACAGCCTCTCCTGCTCAATCTGGCCTAAGATCAACATTGAAATTGCGAACGTCCAGCGATTGCACCTACACTAAAGGTGCCAGCCCTGAAAGCTCTTGCTGGTCCTCATCTCCCACTGGTAACCTCTAAAACGAACCACAAACACTTGGGCTCTGAACTTGTTTAGGCTACTAAAACTTCCAACGTACACAGCCTCTCCTGCTTGAGCTGGCCAGAGCTCAACACCGAAATTGCGAACGTCCAGCGATTGCTCCTACACTAAAGGTGCCAGCCCTGAAAGCTCTTGCTGATCCTCATCTCCCACTGGTAACCTCTAAAACGAACCACAAACACTTGGGCTCTGAACTTGTTTAGGCTACTAAAACTTCCAACGTACACAGCCTCTCCTGCTCAATCTGGCCAGAGCTCAACACCGAAATTGCGAACGTCCAGCGATTGCTCCTACACTTAAGGTGCCAGCCCTGAAAGCTCTTGCTGGTCCTCATCTCCCACTGGTAACCTCTAAAACGAACCACAAACACTTGGGCTCTGAACTTGTTTAGGCTACTAAAACTTCCAACGTACACAGCCTCTCCTGCTCGAGCTGGCCAAAGTTCAACACCGAAATTGCGAACGTCCAGAGATTGCTCCTACACTAAAGGTGCCTGCCCTGAATGCTGTTGCTTGTCCTCATCTCCCACTGGTAACCTCTAAAATGAACCACAAACACTTGTAGGCTCTGAACTTGTTTAGGCTACTAAAACTTCGAACGTACACAGCCTCTCCTGCTCGAGCTGCCCAAAGTTCAACACCGAAATTGCGAACGTCCAGAGATTGCTCCTACACTAAAGGTGCCTGCCCTGAATGCTGTTGCTTGTCCTCATCTCCCACTGGTAACCTCTAAAATGAACCACAAACACTTGTAGGCTCTGAACTTGTTTAGGCTACTAAAACTTCCAACGTACACAGCCTCTCCTGCTCGAGCTGGCCAAAGTTCAACACCGAAATTGCGAACGTCCAGCGATTGCTCCTACACTAAAGGTGCCAGCCCTGAAAGCTCTTGCTGGTCCTCATCTCCCACTGGTAACCTCTAAAACTAACCACAAACACTTGTAGGCTCTGAACTTGTTTAGGCTACTAAAACTTCCAACGTACACAGCCTCTCCTGCTCAATCTGACCAGAGCTCAACACCGAAATTGTGAACGTCCAGCGATTGCTCCTACACTAAAGGTGCCAGCCCTGAAAGCTCTTGCTGGTCCTCATCTCCCACTGGTAACCTCGAAAACGAACCACAAACACTTGGGCTCTGAACTTGTTTAGGCTACTAAAACTTCCAACGTACACAGCCTCTCCTGCTCGAGCTGGCCAAAGCTCAACACCGAAATTGCGAACGTCCAGCGATTGCTCCTACATTAAAGGTGCCTGCCCTGAATGCTCTTGCTGGTCCTCATCTCCCACTGGTAACCTCTAAAACGAACCACAAACACTTGGGCTCTGAACTTGTTTAGGCTACTAAAACTTCCAACGTACACAGCCTCTCCTGCTCAATCTGGCCAGAGCTCAACACCGAAATTGCGAACGTGCAGCGATTGCTCCTACACTAAAGGTGCCAGCCCTGAAAGCTCTTGCTGGTCCTCATCTCCCACTGGTAACCTCGAAAACGAACCACAAACACTTGGGCTCTGAACTTGTTTAGGCTACTAAAACTTCCAACGTACACAGCCTCTCCTGCTCGAGCTGCCCAAAGTTCAACACCGAAATTGCGAAAGTCCAGAGATTGCTCCTACACTAAAGGTGCCAGCCCTGAATGCTGTTGCTCGTCCTCATCTCCCACTGGTAACCTCTAAAATGAACCACAAACACTTGTAGGCTCTGAACTTGTTTAGGCTACTAAAACTTCCAACGTACACAGCCTCTCTTGCTCGAGCTGGCCAAAGTTCAACACCGAAATTGCGAACGTCCAGCGATTGCTCCTACACTAAAGGTGCCAGCCCTGAAAGCTCTTGCTGGTCCTCATCTCCCACTGGTAACCTCGAAAACGAACCACAAACACTTGGGCTCTGAACTTGTTTAGGCTACTAAAACTTCCAACGTACACAGCCTCTCCTGCTCGAGCTGCCCAAAGTTCAACACCGAAATTGCGAAAGTCCAGAGATTGCTCCTACACTAAAGGTGCCAGCCCTGAATGCTGTTGCTCGTCCTCATCTCCCACTGGTAACCTCTAAAATGAACCACAAACACTTGTAGGCTCTGAACTTGTTTAGGCTACTAAAACTTCCAACGTACACAGCCTCTCTTGCTCGAGCTGGCCAAAGTTCAACACCGAAATTGCGAACGTCCAGCGATTGCTCCTACACTAAAGGTGCCAGCCCAGAATGCTCTTGCTGGTCCTCAGCTCCCACTGGTAACCTCTAAAACGAACCACAAACACTTGGGCTCTGAACTTGTTTAGGCTACTAAAACTTCCAACGTACACAGCCTCTCCTGCTCAATCTGGCCAGAGCTCAACACCGAAATTGTGAACGTCCAGCGATTGCTCCTACACTAAAGGTGCCAGCCCTGAATGCTGTTGCTGGTCCTCATCTCCCACTGGTAACCTCGAAAACGAACCACAAACACTTGGGCTCTGAACTTGTTTAGGCTACTAAAACTTCCAACGTACACAGCCTCTCCTGCTCGAGCTGCCCAAAGTTCAACACCGAAATTGCGAACGTCCAGCGATTGCTCCTACACTAAAGGTGCCAGCCCTGAAAGCTCTTGCTGGTCCTCATCTCCCACTGGTAACCTCGAAAACGAACCACAAACACTTGGGCTCTGAACTTGTTTAGGCTACTAAAACTTCCAACGTACACAGCCTCTCCTGCTCGAGCTGGCAAAGTTCAACACCGAAATTGCGAACGTCCAGCGATTGCTCCTACACTAAAGGTGCCAGCCCTGAAAGCTCTTGCTGGTCCTCATCTCCCACTGGTAACCTCTAAAACGAACCACAAACTCTTGTAGGCTCCGAACTTGTTTAGGCTACTAAATCTTCCAACGTACACAGCCTCTCCTGCTCGAGCTGGCCAAAGATCAACACCGAAATTGCGAACGTCCAGCGATTGCTCCTACACTAAAGGTGCCAGCCCTGAAAGCTGTTGCTGGTCCTCATCTCCCACTGGTAACCTCTAAAACGAACCACAAACACTTGGGCTCTGAACTTGTTTAGGCTACTAAAACTTCCAACGTACACAGCCTCTCCTGCTCAATCTGGCCAGAGCTCAACACCGAAATTGTGAACGTCCAGCGATTGCTCCTACACTAAAGGTGCCTGCCCTGAATGCTCTTGCTGGTCCTCATCTCCCACTGGTAACCTCGAAAACAAACCACAAACACTTGGGCTCTGAACTTGTTTAGGCTACTAAAACTTCCAACGTACACAGCCTCTCCTGCTCAATCTGGCCAAAGATCAACACTGAAATTGCGAACATCCAGTGATTGCTCCTACACTAAAGGTGCCAGCCCTGAAAGCTCTTGCTGGTCCTCATCTCCCACTGGTAACCTCGAAAACGAACCACAAACACTTGGGCTCTGAACTTGTTTAGGCTACTAAAACTTCCAACGTACAGAGCCTCTCCTGCTCGAGCTGCCCAAAGTTCAACACTGAAATTGCGAACGTCCAGCGATTGCTCCTACACTAAAGGTGCCAGCCCTGAAAGCTCTTGCTCGTCCTCATCTCCCACTGGTAACCTCTAAAACGAACCACAAACACTTGGGCTCTGAACTTGTTTAGGCTACTCTTCCAACGTACACAGCCTCTCCTGCTCAATCTGGCCAGAGCTCAACACCGAAATTGCGAACGTCCAGCGATTGCTCCTACACTAAAGGTGCCAGCCCTGAAAGCTCTTGCTGGTCCTCATCTCCCACTGGTAACCTCGAAAACCAACCACAAACACTTGGGCTCTGAACTTGTTTAGGCTACTAAAAACTTCCAACGTACACAGCCTCTCCTGCTCAAGCTGCCCAAAGTTCAACACCGAAATTGTGAACGTCCAGCGATTGCTCCTACACTAAAGGTGCCAGCCCTGAAAGCTCTTGCTGGTCCTCATCTCCCACTGGTAACCTCGAAAACGAACCAAAAACACTTGGGCTCTGAACTTGTTTAGGCTACTAAAACTTCCAACGTACACAGCCTCTCCTGCTCGAGCTGCCCAAAGTTCAACACCGAAATTGCGAACGTCCAGCGATTGCTCCTACACTAAAGGTGCCAGCCCTGAAAGCTCTTGCTGGTCCTCTATCTCCCACTGGTAACCTCTAAAACGAACCACAAACACTTGGGCTCTGAACTTGTTTAGGCTACTAAAACTTCCAACGTACACAGCCTCTCCTGCTCGAGCTGGCCAAAGTTCAACACCGAAATTGCAGAACGTCCAGCGATTACTCCTACACTAAAGGTGCCAGCCCTGAATGCTGTTCTTGTCCTCATCTCCCACTGGTAACCTCTAAAATGAACCACAAACACTTGTAGGCTCTGAACTTGTTTTAGGCTACTAAAACTTCCAACGTACACAGCCTCTCTTGCTCGAGCTGGCCAAAGTTCAACACCGAAATTGCGAACGTCCAGCGATTGCTCCTACACTAAAGGTGCCAGCCCAGAATGCTCTTGCTGGTCCTCATCTCCCACTGGTAACCTCTAAAACTAACCACAAACACTTGGGCTCTGAACTTGTTTAGGCTACTAAAACTTCCAACGTACACAGCCTCTCCTGCTCGAGCTGCCCCAAAGTTCAACACCGAAATTGCGAGCGTCCAGCGATTGCTCCTACACTAAAGGTGCCAGCCCTGTGGGGGGAAAGCTCTTGCTGGTCCTCATCTCCCACTGGTAACCTCGAAAACGAACCACAAACACTTGGGCTCTGAACTTGTTTAGGCTACTAAAACTTCCAACGTACACAGCCTCTCCTGCTCAATCTGGCCAGAGCTCAACACCGAAATTGCGAACGTCCAGCGATTGCTCCTACACTAAAGGTGCCAGCCCTGAAAGCTCTTGCTGGTCCTCATCTCCCACTGGTAACCTCGAAAACGAACCACAAACACTTGGGCTCTGAACTTGTTTAGGCTACTAAAACTTCCAACGTACACAGCCTCTCCTGCTCGAGCTGGCCAAAGCTCAACACCGAAATTGCGAACGTCCAGCGATTGCTCCTACACTAAAGGTGCCAGCCCTGAAAGCTCTTGCTGGTCCTCATCTCCCACTGGTAACCTCGAAAACGAACCACAACACTTGGGCTCTGAACTTGTTAGGCTACTAAAACTTCCAACGTACACAGCCTCTCCTGCTCAATCTGGCCAGAGCTCAACACCGAAATTGCGAACGTCCAGCGATTGCTCCTACACTAAAGGTGCCAGCCCTGAAAGCTCTTGCTGGTCCTCATCTCCCACTGGTAACCTCTAAAACGAACCACAAACACTTGGGCTCTGAACTTGTTTAGGCTACTAAAACTTCCAACGTACACAGCCTCTCCTGCTCGAGCTGGCCAAAGTTCAACACCGAAATTGCGAACGTCCAGCGATTGCTCCTACACTAAAGGTGCCAGCCCTGAAAGCTCTTGCTGGTCCTCATCTCCCACTGGTAACCTCGAAAACGAACCACAAACACTTGGGCTCTGAACTTGTTTAGGCTACTAAAACTTCCAACGTACACAGCCTCTCCTGCTCGAGCTGGCCAAAGCTCAACACCGAATTGCGAACATCCAGCGATTGCACCTACACTAAAGGTGCCAGCCCTGAAAGCTCTTGCTGGTCCTCATCTCCCACTGGTAACCTCTAAAACGAACCACAAACACTTGTAGGCTCTGAACTTGTTAGGCTACTAAATCTTCCAACGTACACAGCCTCTCCTGCTCGAGCTGGCCAAAGATCAACACTGAAATTGCGAACGTCCAGCGATTGCACCTACAATAAAGGTGCCAGCCCTGAAAGCTCTTGCTGGTCCTCATCTCCCACTGGTAACCTCTAAAACGAACCACAAACACTTGGGCTCTGAACTTGTTTAGGCTACTAAAACTTCCAACGTACACAGCCTCTCCTGCTCGAGCTGCCCAAAGCTCAACACCGAAATTGCGAACGTCCAGCGATTGCTCCTACACTAAAGGTGCCTGCCCTGAATGCTCTTGCTCGTCCTCATCTCCCACTGGTAACCTCGAAAACGAACCACAAACACTTGGGCTCTGAACTTGTTTAGGCTACTAAAACTTCCAACGTACACAGCCTCTCCTGCTCGAGCTGGCCAAAGTTCAACACCGAAATTGCGAACGTCCAGCGATTGCACCTACACTAAAGGTGCCAGCCCTGAAAGCTCTTGCTGGTCCTCATCTCCCACTGGTAAACTCTAAAACGAACCACTAACACTTGGGCTCTGAACTTGTTTAGGCTACTAAAACTTCCAACGTACACAGCCTCTCCTGCTCAATCTGGCCAGAGCTCAACACCGAAATTGCGAGCGTCCAGCGATTGCTCCTACACTAAAGGTGCCAGCCCTGAAAGCTCTTGCTGGTCCTCATCTCCCACTGGTAACCTCTAAAACGAACCACTAACACTTGGGCTCTGAACTTGTTTAGGCTACTAAAACTTCCAACGTACACAGCCTCTCCTGCTCGAGCTGGCCAGAGCTCAACACCGAAATTGCGAACGTCCAGCGATTGCTCCTACACTAAAGGTGCCAGCCCTGAAAGCTCTTGCTGGTCCTCATCTCCCACTGGTAACCTCGAAAACGAACCACAAACACTTGGGCTCTGAACTTGTTTAGGCTACTAAAACTTCCAACGTACACAGCCTCTCCTGCTCGAGCTGGCCAAAGCTCAACACCGAAATTGCGAACGTCCAGCGATTGCTCCTACACTAAAGGTGCCAGCCCTGAATGCTGTTGCTGGTCCTCATCTCCCACTGGTAACCTCGAAAACGAACCACAAACACTTGGGCTCTGAACTTGTTTAGGCTACTAAAACTTCCAACGTACACAGCCTCTCCTGCTCAATCTGGCCAGAGCTCAACACCGAAATTGTGAATGTCAGCGATTGCTCCTACACTAAAGGTGTCTGCCCTGAATGCTCTTGCTCGTCCTCATCTCCCACTGGTAACCTCTAAAACGAACCACAAACACTTGGGCTCTGAACTTGTTTAGGCTACTAAAACTTCCAACGTACACAGCCTCTCCTGCTCAATCTGGCCTAAGATCAACATTGAAATTGCGAAAGTCCAGCGATTGCTCCTACACTTAAGGTGCCAGCCCTGAAAGCTCTTGCTGGTCCTCATCTCCCACTGGTAACCTCTAAAACGAACCACAAACACTTGGGCTCTGAACTTGTTTAGGCTACTAAAACTTCCAACGTACACAGCCTCTCCTGCTCGAGCTGCCCAAAGTTCAACACAGAAATTGCGAACGTCCAGCGATTGCACCTACAATAAAGGTGCAGCCCTGAAAGCTCTTGCTGGTCCTCATCTCCCACTGGTAACCTCTAAAACGAACCACAAACACTTGGGCTCTGAACTTGTTTAGGCTACTAAAACTTCCAACGTACACAGCCTCTCCTGCTCGAGCTGGCCAAAGTTCAACACCGAAATTGTGAACGTCCAGCGATTGCTCCTACACTAAAGGTGCCTGCCCTGAATGCTCTTGCTGGTCCTCATCTCCCACTGGTAACCTCTAAAACTAACCACAAACACTTGGGCTCTGAACTTGTTTAGGCTACTAAAACTTCAACGTACACAGCCTCTCCTGCTCGAGCTGGCCAAAGTTCAACACCGAAATTGCGAACGTCCAGCGATTGCTCCTACACTAAAGGTGCCTGCCCTGAATGCTCTTGCTCGTCCTCATCTCCCACTGGTAACCCTCTAAAACTAAACACAAACACTTGGGCTCTGAACTTGTTTAGGCTACTAAAACTTCCAACGTACACAGCCTCTCCTGCTCGAGCTGGCCAAAGTTCAACACCGAAATTGCGAACGTCCAGCGATTCGCTCCTACACTAAAGGTGCCAGCCCTGAAAAGCTCTTGCTGGTCCTCATCTCCCAACTGGTAACCTCTAAAACTAAACACAAACACTTGGGCTCTGAACTTGTTTAGGCTACTAAAACTTCCAACGTACACAGCCTCTCCTGCTCGAGCTGCCCAAAGCTCAACACCGAAATTGCGAACGTCCAGCGATTGCTCCTACACTAAAGGTGCCAGCCTGAATGCTGTTGCTGGTCCTCATCTCCCACTGGTAACCTTGAAATGAACCACAAACACTTGGGCTCTGAACTTGTTTAGGCTACTAAACTTCCAACGTACACAGCCTCTCCTGCTCGAGCTGCCCAAAGTTCAACACCGAAATTGCGAACGTCCAGCGATTGCTCCTACACTAAAGGTGCCAGCCCTGAATGCTGTTGCTGGTCCTCATCTCCCACTGGTAACCTCTAAAACGAACCACAAACACTTGGGCTCTGAACTTGTTTAGGCTACTAAAACTTCCAACGTACACAGCCTCTCCTGCTCAATCTGGCCAGAGCTCAACACCGAAATTGCGAGCGTCCAGCGATTGCTCCTACACTAAAGGTGCCAGCCCTGAAAGCTCTTGCTGGTCCCTCATCTCCCACTGGTAACCTCGAAAACGAACCACAAACACTTGGCTCTGAACTTGTTTAGGCTACTAAAACTTCCAACGTACACAGCCTCTCCTGCTCGAGCTGGCCAGAGCTCAACACCGAAATTGCGAACGTCCAGCGATTGCTCCTACACTAAAGGTGCCAGCCCTGAAAGCTCTTGCTGGTCCTCATCTCCCACTGGTAACCTCGAAAACGAACCACAAACACTTGGGCTCTGAACTTGTTTAGGCTACTAAAACTTCCAACGTACACAGCCTCTCCTGCTCGAGCTGGCCAAAGCTCAACACCGAAATTGCGAACGTCCAGCGATTGCTCCTACACTAAAGGTGCCAGCCCTGGATGCTGTTGCTGGTCCTCATCTCCCACTGGTAACCTCGAAAACGAACCACAAACACTTGGGCTCTGAACTTGTTTAGGCTACTAAAACTTCCAACGTACACAGCCTCTCTGCTCAATCTGGCCAGAGCTCAACACCGAAATTGTGAATGTCCAGCGATTGCTCCTACACTAAAGGTGCCTGCCCTGAATGCTCTTGCTGGTCCTCATCTCCACTGGTAACCTCGAAAACGAACCACAAACACTTGGGCTCTGAACTTGTTTAGGCTACTAAAACTTCCAACGTACACAGCCACTCCTGCTCAATCTGGCCTAAGATCAACATTGAAATTGCGAAAGTCCAGCGATTGCTCCTACACTTAAGGTGCCAGCCCTGAAAGCTCTTGCTGGTCCTCATCTCCCACTGGTAACCTCGAAAACGAACCACAAACACTTGGGCTCTGAACTTGTTTAGGCTACTAAAACTTCCAACGTACACAGCCTCTCTGCTCAATCTGGCCAGAGCTCAACACCGAAATTGCGAACGTCCAGCGATTGCTCCTACACTAAAGGTGCCAGCCCTGAAAGCTCTTGCTGGTCCTCATCTCCCACTGGTAACCTCGAAAACGAACCACAAACACTTGGGCTCTGAACTTGTTTAGGCTACTAAAACTTCCAACGTACACAGCCTCTCCTGCTCGAGCTGGCCAAAGTTCAACACCGAAATTGCGAACGTCCAGCGATTTGCTCCTACACTAAAGGTGCCAGCCCTGAAAGCTCTTGATGGTCCTCATCTCCCACTGGTAAACCTCGAAAACGAACCACAAACACTTGGGCTCTGAACTTGTTTAGGCTACTAAAACTTCAACGTACACATCCTCTCCTGCTCGAGCTGGCCAAAGTTCAACACCGAAATTGCGAACGTCCAGCGATTGCTCCTACACTAAAGGTGCCAGCCCTGAAAGCTCTTGCTGGTCCTCATCTCCCACTGGTAACCTCTAAAACTAAACACAAACACTTGGGCTCTGAACTTGTTTAGGCTACTAAAACTTCCAACGTACACAGCCTCTCCTGCTCGAGCTGCCCAAAGCTCAACACCGAAATTGCGAACGTCCAGCGATTGCTCCTACACTAAAGGTGCCAGCCCTGAATGCTGTTGCTGGTCCTCATCTCCCACTGGTAACCTTGAAAATGAACACAAACACTTGGGCTCTGAACTTGTTTAGGCTACTAAACTTCCAACGTACACAGCCTCTCCTGCTCGAGCTGCCCAAAGTTCAACACCGAAATTGCGAACGTCCAGCGATTGCTCCTACACTAAAGGTGCCAGCCCTGAATGCTGTTGCTGGTCCTCATCTCCCACTGGTAACCTCTAAAACGAACCACAAACACTTGGGCTCTGAACTTGTTTAGGCTACTAAAACTTCCAACGTACACAGCCTCTCCTGCTCAATCTGGCCAGAGCTCAACACCGAAATTGCGAGCGTCCAGCGATTGCTCCTACACTAAAGGTGCCAGCCCTGAAAGCTGTTGCTCGTCCTCATCTCCCACTGGTAACCTCTAAAACGAACCACAAACACTTGGGCTCTGAACTTGTTTAGGCTACTAAAACTTCCAACGTACACAGCCTCTCCTGCTCGAGCTGGCCAATGTTCAACACCGAAATTGCGAACGTCCAGCGATTGCTCCTACACTAAAGGTGCCAGCCCTGAAAGCAGTTGCTCGTCCTCATCTCCCACTGGTAACCTCAAAAACGAACCACAAAACACTTGGGCTCTGAACTTGTTTAGGCTACTAAAACTTCCAACGTACACAGCCTCTCCTGCTCAATCTGGCCAGAGATCAACACCGAAATTGCGAACGTCCAGCGATTGCTCCTACACTAAAGGTGCCAGACCTGAAAGCTGTTGCTGGTCCTCATCTCCACTGGTAACCTCTAAAACGAACCACAAACACTTGGGCTCTGAACTTGTTTAGGCTACTAAAACTTCCAACGTACACAGCCTCTCCTGCTCGAGCTGGCCAAGTTCAACACCGAGATTGTGAACGTCCAGCGATTGCTCCTACACTAAAGGTGCCAGCCCTGAAAGCTCTTGCTGGTCCTCATCTCCCACTGGTAACCTCTAAAACGAACCACAAACACTTGGGCTCTGAACTTGTTTAGGCTACTAAAACTTCCAACGTACACAGCCTCTCCTGCTCAATCTGGCCAGAGCTCAACACCGAAATTGCGAACGTCCAGCGATTGCTCCTGCACTAAAGGTGTCAGCCCTGAAAGCTGTTGCTGGTCCTCATCTCCCACTGGTAACATCTAAAACGAACCACAAACACTTGGGCTCTGAACTTGTTTAGGCTACTAAAACTTCCAACGTACACAGCCTCTCCTGCTCAATCTGGCCAGAGCTCAATACGAAATTGCGAACGTCCAGCGATTGCTCTACACTAAAGGTGCCAGCCCTGAAAGCTCTTGCTGGTCCTCATCTCCCACTGGTACCTCGAAAACGAACCACAAACACTTGGGCTCTGAACTTTTTTAGGCTACTAAAACTTCCAACGTACACAGCCTCTCCTGCTCGAGCTGCCCAAAGTTCAACACCGAAATGGCGAACGTCCAGCGATTGCTCCTACACTAAAGTTGCCAGCCCTGAAAGCTGTTGCTGGTCCTCATCTCCCACTGGTAACCTCTAAACGAACCACAAACACTTGGGCTCTGAACTTGTTTAGGCTACTAAAACTTCCAACGTACACAGCCTCTCCTGCTACAACTGGCCAGAGCTCAACACCGAAATTGTGAACGTCCAGCGATTGCTCCTGCACTAAAGGTGCCAGCCCTGAATGCTCTTGCTGGTTCTCATCTCCCACTGGTAACCTCTAAAACGAACCACAAACACTTGGGCTCTGAACTTGTTTAGGCTAACTAAAACTTCCAATGTACACAGCCTCTCCTGCTCGAGCTGGCTAAAGTTCAACACTGAAATTGCGAACGTCCAGCGATTGCTCCTACACTAAAGGTGCCAGCCCTGAAAGCTGTTGCTGGTCCTCATCTCCCACTGGTAACCTCGAAACGAACACACAAACACTTGGGCTCTGAACTTGTTTAGGCTACTAAAACTTCCAACGTACACAGCCTCTCCTGCTCGAGCTGCCCAAAGTTCAACACCGAAATTGCGAACGTCCAGCGATTGCTCCTACACTAAAGGTGCCAGCCCTGAAAGCTCTTGCTGGTCCTCATCTCCCACTGGTAACCTCAAAAACGAACCACAAACACTTGGGCTCTGAACTTGTTTAGGCTACTAAAACTTCCAACGTACACAGCCTCTCCTGCTCGAGCTGGCCAAAGTTCAACACCGAAATTGCGAACGTCCAGCGATTGCTCCAACACTAAAGGTGCCAGCCCTGAAAGCTGTTGCTCGTCCTCATCTCCCACTGGTAACCTCTAAAACGAACCACAAACACTTGGGCTCTGAACTTGTTTAGGCTACTAAAACTTCCAACGTACACAGCCTCTCCTGATCGAGCTGCCCAAAGTTCAACACCGAAATTGCGAACGTCCAGCGATTGCTCCTACACTAAAGGTGCCAGCCCTGAAAGCTGTTGCTGGTCCTCATCTCCCACTGGTAACCTCTAAAACGAACCACTAACACTTGGGCTCTGAACTTGTTTAGGCTACGAAAACTTCCAACGTACACAGCCTCTCCTGCTCAATCTGGCCAGAGCTCAACACCGAAATTGCGAACGTCCAGCGATTGCTCCTACACTAAAGGTGCCAGCCCTGAAAGCTGTTGCTGGTCCTCATCTCCCACTGGTAACCTCGAAAACGAACCACTAACACTTGGGCTCTGAACTTGTTTAGGCTACTAAAACTTCCAACGTACACAGCCTCTCCTGCTCGAGCTGGCCAAAGTTCAACACAGAAATTGCGAACGTCCCAGCGATTGCTCCTACACTAAAGGTGCCAGCCCTGAAAGCTCTTGCTGGTCCCTCATCTCCCACTGGTAACCTCGAAAACGAACCACAAACACTTGGGCTCTGAACTTGTTTAGGCTACTAAAACTTCCAACGTACACAGCCTCTCCTGCTCGAGCTGCCCAAAGTTCAACACCGAAATTGCGAACGTCCAGCGATTGCTCCTACACTAAAGGTGCCAGCCCTGAAAGTAGTTGCTCGTCGTCATCTCCACTGGTAACCTCTAATACGAACCACAAACACTTGGGCTCTGAACTTGTTTAGGCTACTAAAACTTCCAACGTACACAGCCTCTCCTGCTCGAGCTGCCCAAAGTTCAACACCGAAATTGCGAACGTCCAGCGATTGCTCCTACACTAAAGGTGCCAGCCCTGAAAGCTCTTGCTCGTCCTCATCTCCCACTGGTAACCTCTAAAACGAAACCACAAACACTTGGGCTCTGAACTTGTTTAGGCTACTAAAACTTCCAACGTACACAGCCTCTCCTGCTCAATCTGGCCAGAGCTCAACACCGAAATTGCGAACGTCCAGCGATTGCTCCTGCACTAAAGGTGCCAGCCCTGAATGCTGTTGCTGGTCCTCATCTCCCACTGGTAACCTCTAAAACGAACCACTAACACTTGGGCTCTGAAATTGTTTAGGCTACTAAAACTTCCAACGTACACAGCCTCTCCTGCTCAATCTGGCCAGAGCTCAACACCGAAATTGCGAACGTCCAGCGATTGCTCCTACACTAAAGGTGCCAGCCCTGAAAGCTCTTGCTGGTCCTCATCTCCACTGGTAACCTCTAAAACTAAACACAAACACTTGGGCTCTGAACTTGTTTAGGCTACTAAAACTTCCAACGTACACAGCCTCTCCTGCTCGAGCTGCCCAAAGCTCAACACCGAAATTGCGAACGTCCAGCGATTGCTCCTACACTAAAGGTGCAGCCCTGAATGCTGTTGCTGGTCCTCATCTCCCACTGGTAAACCTTGAAAATGAACCACAAACACTTGGGCTCTGAACTTGTTTAGGCTACTAAAACTTCCAACGTACACAGCCTCTCCTGCTCGAGCTGCCCAAAGTTCAACACCGAAATGCGAACGTCAGCGATTGCTCCTACACTAAAGGTGCCAGACCTGAATGCTGTTGCTGGTCCTCATCTCCCACTGGTAACCTCTAAAACGAACCACAAACACTTGGGCTCTGAACTTGTTTAGGCTACTAAAACTTCCAACGTACACAGCCTCTCCTGCTCAATCTGGCCAGAGCTCAACACCGAAATTGCGAGCGTCCAGCGATTGCTCCTACACTAAAGGTGCCAGCCCTGAAAGCTCTTGCTGGTCCTCATCTCCCACTGGTAACCTCGAAAACGAACCACAAACACTTGGGCTCTGAACTTGTTTAGGCTACTAAAACTTCCAACGTACACAGCCTCTCCTGCTCGAGCTGGCCAGAGCTCAACACCGAAATTGCGAACGTCCAGCGATTGCTCCTACACTAAAGGTGCCAGCCCTGAAAGCTCTTGCTGTCCTCATCTCCCACTGGTAACCTCGAAACGAACCACAAACACTTGGGCTCTGAACTTGTTTAGGCTACTAAAACTTCCAACGTACACAGCCTCTCCTGCTCGAGCTGGCCAAAGCTCAACACCGAAATTGCGAACGTCCAGCGATTGCTCCTACACTAAAGGTGCCAGCCCTGGATGCTGTTGCTGGTCCTCATCTCCCACTGGTAACCTCGAAAACGAACCACAAACACTTGGGCTCTGAACTTGTTTAGGCGACTAAAACTTCCAACGTACACAGCCTCTCCTGCTCAATCTGGCCAGAGCTCAACACCGAATTGTGAATGTCCAGCGATTGCTCCTACACTAAGGAGCCTGCCCTGAATGCTCTTGCTGGTCCTCATCTCCACTGGTAACTCGAAAACGAACCACAAACACTTGGGCTCTGAACTTGTTTAGGCTACTAAAACTTCCAACGTACACAGCCACTCCTGCTCAATCTGGCCTAAGATCAACATTGAAATTGCGACAAAGTCCCAGCGATTGCTCCTACACTTAAGGTGCCAGCCCTGAAAGCTCTTGCTGGTCCTCAATCTCCCACTGGTAACCTCGAAAACGAACCACAAACACTTGGGCTCTGAACTTGTTTAGGCTACTAAACTTCCAACGTACACAGCCTCTCCTGCTCAATCTGGCAGAGCTCAACACCGAAATTGCGAACGTCCAGCGATTGCTCCTACACTAAGGTGCCAGCCCTGAAAGCTCTTGCTGGTCCTCATCTCCCACTGGTAACCTCGAAAACGAACCACAACACTTGGGCTCTGAACTTGTTTAGGCTACTAAAACTTCCAACGTACACAGCCTCTCCTGCTCGAGCTGGCCAAAGTTCAACACCGAAATTGCGAACGTCCAGCGATTGCTCCTACACTAAAGGTGCCAGCCCTGAAAGCTCTTGATGGTCCTCATCTCCACTGGTAACCTCGAAAACGAACCACAAACACTTGGGCTCTGAACTTGTTTAGGCTACTAAAACTTCCAACGTACACAGCCTCTCCTGCTCGAGCTGGCCAAAGTTCAACACCGAAATTGCGAACGTCCAGCGATTGCTCCTACACTAAAGGTGCCAGCCCTGAAAGCTCTTGCTGGTCTCATCTCCCACTGGTAACCTCTAAAACTAAACACAAACACTTGGGCTTCTGAACTTGTTTAGGCTACTAAAACTTCCAACGTACACAGCCTCTCCTGCTCGAGCTGCCCAAAGCTCTACACCGAAATTGCGAACGTCCAGCGATTGCTCCTACACTAAAGGTGCCAGCCCTGAATGCTGTTGCTGGTCCTCATCTCCCACTGGTAACCTTGAAAATGAACCACAAACACTTGGGCTCTGAACTTGTTTAGGCTACTAAAACTTCCAACGTACACAGCCTCTCCTGCTCGAGCTGCCAAAGTTCAACACCGAAATTGCGAACGTCCAGCGATTGCTCTACACTAAAGGTGCCAGCCCTGAATGCTGTTGCTGGTCCTCATCTCCCACTGGTAACCTCTAAAACGAACCACAAACACTTGGGCTCTGAACTTGTTTAGGCTACTAAACTTCCAACGTACACAGCCTCTCCTGCTCAATCTGGCACAGAGCTCAACACCGAATTGCGAGCGTCCAGCGATTGCTCCTACACTAAAGGTGCCAGGCCCTGAAAGCTCTTGCTGGTCCTCATCTCCCACTGGTAACCTCGAAAACGAACCACAAACACTTGGGCTCTGAACTTGTTTAGGCTACTAAAACTTCCAACGTACACAGCCTCTCCTGCTCGAGCTGGCCAGAGCTCAACACCGAAATTGCGAACGTCCAGCGATTGCTCCTACACTAAAGGTGCCAGCCTGAAAGCTCTTGCTGGTCCTCATCTCCCACTGGTAACCTCGAAAACGAACCACAAACACTTGGGCTCTGAACTTGTTTAGGCTACTAAAACTTCCAACGTACACAGCCTCTCCTGCTCGAGCTGGCCAAAGCTCAACACCGAAATTGCGAACGGTCCAGCGATTGCTCCTACACTAAAGGTGCCAGCCCTGGATGCTGTTGCTGGTCCTCATCTCCCACTGGTAACCTCGAAAACGACACCACAACACTTGGGCTCTGAACTTGTTTAGGCTACTAAAACTTCCAACGTACACAGCCTCTCCTGCTCAATCTGGCCAGAGCTCAACACCGAAATTGTGAATGTCCAGCGATTGCTCCTACACTAAAGGTGCCTGCCCTGAATGCTCTTGCTGGTCCTCATCTCCCACTGGTAACCTCGAAAACGAACCACAAACACTTGGGCTCTGAACTTGTTTAGGCTACTAAAACTTCCAACGTACACAGCCACTCCTGCTCAATCTGGCCTAAGATCAACATTGAAATTGCGAAAGTCCAGCGATTGCTCCTACACTAAGGTGCCAGCCCTGAAAGCTCTTGCTGGTCCTCATCTCCCACTGGTAACCTCGAAAACGAACCACAAACACTTGGGCTCTGAACTTGTTTAGGCTACTAAAACTTCCAACGTACACAGCCTCTCCTGCTCAATCTGGCCAGAGCTCAACACCGAAATTGCGAACGTCCAGCGATTGCTCCTACACTAAAGGTGCCAGCCCTGAAAGCTCTTGCTGGTCCTCATCTCCCACTGGTAACCTCGAAAACGAACCACAAACACTTGGCTCTGAACTTGTTTAGGCTACTAAAACTTCCAACGTACACAGCCTCTCCTGCTCGAGCTGGCCAAAGTTCAACACCGAAATTGCGAACGTCCAGCGATTGCTCCTACACTAAAGGTGCCAGCCCCTGAAAGCTCTTGATGGTCCTCATCTCCCACTGGTAACCTCGAAAACGAACCACAAACACTTGGCTCTGAACTTGTTAGGCTACTAAAACTTCCAACGTACACAGCCTCTCCTGCTCGAGCTGCCCAAAGTTCAACACCGAAATTGCGAACGTCCAGCGATTGCTCCTACACTAAAGGTGCCAGCCCTGAAAGCTCTTGCTGGTCCTCATCTCCCACTGGTAACCTCTAAAACGAACCACAAACACTTGGGCTCTGAACTTGTTTAGGCTACTAAAACTTCCAACGTACACAGCCTCTCCTGCTTGAGCTGGCCAAAGTTCAACACCGAAATTGCGAACGTCCAGCGATTGCTCCTACACTAAAGGTGCCAGCCCTGAAAGCTCTTGCTGGTCCTCATCTCCCACTGGTAACCTCTAAAACTAACCACAAACACTTGTAGGCTCTGAACTTGTTTAGGCTACTAAATCTTCCAACGTACACAGCCTCTCCTGCTCGAGCTGGCCAAAGATCAACACTGAAATTGCGAACGTCCAGCGATTGCACCTACACTAAAGGTGCCAGCCCTGAAAGCTCTTGCTGGTCCTCATCTCCCACTGGTAACCTCTAAACGAACCACAAACACTTGGCTCTGAACTTGTTTAGGCTACTAAAACTTCCAACGTACACAGCCTCTCCTGCTCAATCTGGCCAGAGCTCAACACCGAAATTGTGAACGTCCAGCGATTGCTCCTACACTAAAGGTGCCAGCCCTGAAAGCTGTTGCTGGTCCTCATCTCCACTGGTAACCTCGAAAACGAACCACAAACACTTGGGCTCTGAACTTGTTTAGGCTACTAAAACTTCCAACGTACACAGCCTCTCCTGCTCGAGCTGGCCAAAGTTCAACACCGAAATTGCGAACGTCCAGCGATTGCTCCTACACTAAAGGTGCCTGCCCTGAATGCTCTTGCTGGTCCTCATCTCCCACTGGTAACCTCTAAAACGAACCACAAACACTTGGCTCTGAACTTGTTTAGGCTACTAAAACTTCCAACGTACACAGCCTCTCCTGCTTGATCTGGCCAAAGTTCAACACCGAAATTGCGAACGTCCAGCGATTGCTCCTACACTAAAGGTGCCAGCCCTGAAAGCTCTTGCTGGTCCTCATCTCCACTGGTAACCTCTAAAACTAACCACAAACACTTGTAGGCTCTGAACTTGTTTAGGCTACTAAATCTCCAACGTACACAGCCTCTCCTGCTCGAGCTGGCCAAAGATCAACACTGAAATTGCGAACGTCCAGCGATTGCTCCTACACTAAGGTGCCAGCCCTGAAAGCTCTTGCTGGTCCTCATCTCCCACTGGTAACCTCGAAAACGAACCACAAACACTTGGGCTCTGAACTTGTTTAGGCTACTAAAACTTCCAACGTACACAGCCTCTCCTGCTCAATCTGGCCAGAGCTCAACACCGAAATTGTGAACGTCCAGCGATTGCTCCTACACTAAAGGTGCCTGCCCTGAATGCTCTTGCTCGTCCTCATCTCCCACTGGTACCTCTAAAACGAACCACTAACACTTGGGCTCTGAACTTGTTTAGGCTACTAAAACTTCCAACGTACACAGCCTCTCCTGCTCGAGCTGCCCAAAGCTCAACACCGAAATTGCGAACGTCCAGCGATTGCTCCTACACTAAAGGTGCCTGCCCTGAATGCTCTTGCTCGTCCTCATCTCCCACTGGTAACCTCTAAAACTAAACACAAACACTTGGGCTCTGAACTTGTTTAGGCTACTAAAACTTCGAACGTACACAGCCTCTCCTGCTCGAGCTGGCCAAAGTTCAACACCAAAATTGCGAACGTCAGCGATTGCTCCTACACTAAAGGTGCCAGCCCTGAAAGCTCTTGCTGGTCCTCATCTCCACTGGTAACCTCGAAAACGAACCACAAACACTTGGGCTCTGAACTTGTTTAGGCTACTAAACTTCCAACGTACACAGCCTCTCCTGCTCGAGCTGCCCAAAGTTCAACACCGAAATTGCGAACGTCCAGCGATTGCTCCTACACTAAAGGTGCCAGCCCTGAAAGCTGTTGCTGGTCCTCATCTCCCACTGGTAACCTCGAAAAGGAACCACAAACACTTGGCTCTGAACTTGTTTAGGCTACTAAAACTTCAACGTACACAGCCTCTCCTGCTCGAGCTGCCCAAAGTTCAACACCGAAATTGCGAACGTCCAGCGATTGCTCCTACACTAAAGGTGCCAGCCCTGAATGCTGTTGCTGGTCTCATCTCCACTGGTAACCTCTAAAACGAACCACTAACACTTGGGCTCTGAACTTGTTTAGGCTACTAAACTTCCAACGTACACAGCCTCTCCTGCTTGAGCTGGCCAAAGTTCAACACCGAAATTGCGAACGTCCAGCGATTGCTCCTACACTAAAGGTGCCAGCCCTGAAAGCTGTTGCTGGTCCTCATCTCCCACTGGTAACCTCGAAAACAAACCACAAACACTTGGCTCTGAACTTGTTTAGGCTACTAAAACTTCCAACGTACACAGCCTCTCCTGCTCGAGCTGGCCAAAGTTCAACACCGAAATTGCGAACGTCCAGCGATTGCTCCTGCACTAAAGGTGCCAGCCCTGAATGCTGTTGCTGGTCCTCATCTCCCACTGGTAACCTCGAAAACGAACCACTAACACTTGGGCTCTGAACTTGTTTAGGCTACTAAAACTTCCAACGTACACAGCCTCTCCTGCTCAATCTGGCCAGAGCTCAACACCGAAATTGCGAACGTCCAGCGATTGCTCCTACACTAAAGGTGCCAGCCCTGAAAGCTCTTGCTGGTCCTCATCTCCCACTGGTAACCTCTAAAACTAACCACAAACCACTTGGGCTCTGAACTTGTTTAGGCTACTAAAACTTCCAACGTACACAGCCTCTCCTGCTCGAGCTGGCCAAAGTTCAACACTGAAATTGCGAACGTCCAGCGATTGCTCCTACACTAAAGGTGCCAGCCCTGAAGCTCTTGCTGGTCCTCATCTCCCACTGGTAACCTCTAAAACTAACCACAAACACTTGGGCTCTGAACTTGTTTAGGCTACTAAACTTCCAACGTACACAGCCTCGCCTGCTCGAGCTGGCCAAAGTTCAAAACCGAAATTGCGAACGTCCAGCGATTCCTCCTACACTAAAGGTGCCAGCCCTGAAAGCTCTTGCTGGTCCTCATCTCCCACTGGTAACCTCGAAAACGAACCACAAACACTTGGGCTCTGAACTTGTTTAGGCTACTAAAACTTCAACGGACACAGCCTCTCCTGCTCAATCTGGCCAGAGCTCAACACCGAAATTGTGAACGTCAGCGATTGCTCCTACACTAAAGGTGCCTGCCCTGAATGCTCTTGCTCGTCTCATCTCCCCTGGTAACCTCGAAAACGAACCACAAACACTTGGGCTCTGAACTTGTTTAGGCTACTAAAACTTCCAACGTACACAGCCTCTCCTGCTCGAGCTGCCCAAAGTTCAACACCGAAATTGCGAACGTCCAGCGATTGCTCCTACACTAAAGGTGCCTGCCCTGAATGCTCTTGCTGGTCCTCATCTCCCACTGGTAACCTCTAAAACTAAACACAAACACTTGGGCTCTGAACTTGTTTAGGCTACTAAAACTTCAACGTACACAGCCTCTCAGCTCGAGCTGGCCAAAGTTCAACACCAAAATGCGACGTCCAGCGATTGCTCCTACACTAAAGGTGCCAGCCCTGAAAGCTCTTGATGGTCCTCATCTCCCACTGGTAACCTCGAAACGAACCACAAACACTTGGGCTCTGAACTTGTTTAGGCTACTAAAACTTCCAACGTACACAGCCTCTCCTGCTCGAGCTGGCCAAAGTTCAACACCGAAATTGCGAACGTCCAGCGATTGCTCCTACACTAAAGGTGCCAGCCCTGAATGCTGTTGCTGGTCCTCATCTCCCACTGGTAACCTCTAAAACGAACCACTAACACTTGGGCTCTGAACTTGTTTAGGCTACTAAAACTTCCACGTACACAGCCTCTCCTGCTCAATCTGGCCAGAGCTCAACACCGAAATTGCGAACGTCAGCGATTGCTCCTACACTAAAGGTGCCAGCCCTGAAAGCTGTTGCTGGTCCTCATCTCCCACTGGTAACCTCGAAAACGAACCACAACACTTGGGCTCTGAACTGTTTAGGCTACTAAAACTTCCAAACGTACACAGCCTTCCTGCTCGAGCTGCCCAAAGTTCAACACCGAAATTGCGAACGTCCAGCGATTGCTCCTACACTAAAGTGCCAGCCCCTGCAAGCATGCTCTTCTGGTCCTCATCTCCCACTGTAACCTCGAAAACGAACCACAAACACTTGGCGCTCTGAACTTGTTTAGGCTACTAAAAACTTCCAACGTACACAGCCTCTCCTGCTCGAGCTGGCAAAGTTCAACACCGAAATTGCGAACGTCCAGCGATTGCTCCTACACTAAAGGTGCCGAGCCCTGAAAGCTCTTGATGGTCCTCATCTCCCACTGGTAACCTCGAAATCGAACCACAAACACTTGGGCTCTGAACTTGTTTAGGCTACTAAAACTTCCAACGTACACAGCCTCTCCTGCTCGAGCTGGCCAAAGTTCAACACCGAAATTGCGAACGTCCAGCGATTGCTCCTACACTAAAGGTGCCAGCCCTGAAAGCTCTTGCTGGTCCTCATCTCCCACTGGTAACCTCGAAAACGAACCACAAAACACTTGGGCTCTGAACTTGTTTAGGCTACTAAAACTTCAACGTACACAGACCTCTCCTGCTCGAGCTGCCCAAAGTTCAACCACCGAAATTGCGAACGTCCAGCGATTGCTCCTACACTAAAGGTGCCTCAGCCCTGAAAGCTCTTGCTGGTCCTCATCTCCCACTGGTAACCTCGAAAACAAACACAAACACTTAGGGCTTGAACTTGTTTAGGCTACTAAAACTTCCCAACGTACACAGGCCTCGCCTGCTCGAGTGATGCCCCAAAGTTCAACAACGAAATTGCGAACGTCCAAGCCGATATGCTCCTACACTAAAGGTGCCAGCCCTGAAAGCTCTTGCTGGTCCTCATCTCCCACTGGTACCTCTAAAACGAACCACTAACACTTGGGCTCTGAACTTGTTTAGGCTACTAAAACTTCAACGTACACAGCCTCTCCTGCTCAATCTGGCCAGAGCTCAACACCGGAAATTGCGAACGTCCAGCGATTGCTCCTACACTAAGGTGCCAGCCTGAAGCTCTTGCTGGTCCTCATCTCCACTGGTAACCTCGAAAACGAACCACAAACACTTGGGCTCTGAACTTGTTTAGGCTACTAAAACTTCCAACGTACACAGCCTCGCCTGCTCGAGCTGGCCAAAGTTCAACCCGAAATTGCGAACGTCCAGCGATTGCTCCTACAATAAAGGTGCCAGCCTGAAAGCTCTTGCTGGATCCTCATCTCCCACTGGTAACCTCTAAAACGAACCACAAACACTTGGGCTCTGAACTTGTTTAGGCTACTAAAACTTCAACGTACACAGCCTCTCCTGCTCAATCTGCCAGAGCTCAACACGAATTGTGAACGTCAGCGATTGCTCCTACACTAAAGGTGCCAGCCCAGAATGCTCTTGCTCGTCCTCATCTCCCACTGGTAACCTCTAAAACGAACACCACAAACACTTGGGCTCTGAACTTGTTTAGGCTACTAAAACTTCCAACGTACACAGCCTCTCCTGCTCGAGCTGCCCAAAGTTCAACACCGAAATTGCGAACGTCCAGCGATTGCTCCTACACTAAAGGTGCCTGCCTGAATGCTCTTGCTCGTCCTCATCTCCCATGTATACCTCTAAAACTAAACACAAACACTTGGGCTCTGAACTTGTTTAGGCTACTAAAACTTCCAACGTACACAGCCTCTCTGCTCGAGCTGCACCAAAGTTCAACACCGAAATTGCGAACGTCCAGCGATTGCTCCTACACTAAAGGTGCCAGCCCTGAAAGCTGTTGCTGGTCTCATCTCCACTGGTAACCTCGAAGAAGGAACCACAAACACTTGGGCTCTGAACTTGTTTAGGCTACTAAAACTTCAACGTACACAGCCTCTCCTGCTCGAGCTGCCGAAAGTTCAACACCGAAATTGCGAACGTCAGCGATTGCTCCTACACTAAAGGTGCCAGCCTGAATGCTGTTGCTGGTCCTCATCTCCACTGGTAACCTCTAAACGAACCACTAACACTTGGGCTCTGAACTTGTTTAGGCTACTAAAACTTCCAACGTACACAGCCTCATCCCTCGCTTGAGCTGGCCAAACTTCAACACCAGAAACTTGCAGAACTGTCAGCGATTGCTCCTACACTAAGGTGCAGCCCTGAAAGCTGTTGCTGGTCCTCATCTCCCACTGGTAACCTCGAAAACAAACCACAAACACTTGGGCTCTGAACTGTTTAGGCTACTAAAACTTCCAACGTACACAGCCTCTCCTGCTCGAGCTGGCCAAAGTTCAACACCGAAATGCGAACGTCCAGCGATTGCTCCTGCACTAAAGGTGCCAGCACTGATGCTGTTGCTGGTCCTCATCTCCACTGGTAACCTCTAAAACGAACCACTAACACTTGGGCTCTGAACTTGTTTAGGCTACTAAAACTTCCAACGTACACAGCCTCTCCTGCTCAATCTGGCCAGAGCTCAACACCGAAATTGCGAACGTCCAGCGATTGCTCCTACACTAAAGGTGCCAGCCCTGAAAGCTCTTGCTGGTCCTCATCTCCCACTGGTAACCTCTAAAACTAACCACAAACACTTGGGCTCTGAACTTGTTTAGGCTACTAAAACTTCCAACGTACACAGCCTCTCCTGCTCGAGCTGGCCAAAGTTCAACACCAAAATTGCGAACGTCCAGCGATTGCTCCTACACTAAAGGTGCCAGCCCTGAAAGCTCTTGCTGGTCCTCATCTCCCACTGGTAACCTCTAAAACGAACCACAAACACTTGGGCTCTGAACTTGTTTAGGCTACTAAAACTTCCAACGTACACAGCCTCTCCTGCTCGAGCTGCCCAAAGTTCAACACCGAAATTGCGAACGTCCAGCGATTGCTCCTACACTAAAGGTGCCAGCCCTGAACGCTCTTGATGGTCCTCATCTCCCACTGGTAACCTCGAAAACGAACCACAAACACTTGGGCTCTGAACTTGTTTAGGCTACTAAAACTTCCAACGTACACAGCCTCTCCTGCTCGAGCTGGCCAAAGTTCAACACCGAAATTGCGAACGTCCAGCGATTGCTCCTACACTAAAGGTGCCAGCCCTGAAGGATGTTGCTGGTCCTCATCTCCCACTGGTAACCTCGAAAACGAACCACAAACACTTGGGCTCTGAACTTGTTTAGGCTACTAAAACTTCCAACGTACACAGCCTCTCCTGCTCGAGTTGGCCAAAGCTCAACACCGAAATTGCGAACGTCCAGCGATTGCTCCTACAGTAAAGGTGCCTGCCCTGAATGCTCTTGCTCGTCCTCATCTCCCACTGGTAACCTCTAAAACTAAACACAAACACTTGTAGGCTCTGAACTTGTTTAGGCTACTAAATCTTCCAACGTACACAGCCTCTCCTGCTCGAGCTGGCCAAAGATCAACACTGAAATTGCGAACGTCCAGCGATTGCTCCTACACTAAAGGTGCCAGCCCTGAAGCTCTTGCTGGTCCTCATCTCCCACTGGTAACCTCTAAAACTAACCACAAACACTTGGGCTCTGAACTTGTTTAGGCTACTAAAACTTCCAACGTACACAGCCTCGCCTGCTCGAGCTGGCCAAAGTTCAAAACCGAAATTGCGAACGTCCAGCGATTCCTCCTACACTAAAGGTGCCAGCCCTGAAAGCTCTTGCTGGTCCTCATCTCCCACTGGTAACCTCGAAAACGAACCACAAACACTTGGGCTCTGAACTTGTTTAGGCTACTAAAACTTCCAACGGACACAGCCTCTCCTGCTCAATCTGGGCAGAGCTCAACACCGAAATTGTGAACGTCCAGCGATTGCTCCTACACTAAAGGTGCCTGCCCTGAATGCTCTTGCTCGTCCTCATCTCCCACTGGTAACCTCGAAAACGAACCACAAACACTTGGGCTCTGAACTTGTTTAGGCTACTAAAACTTCCAACGTACACAGCCTCTCCTGCTCGAGCTGCCCAAAGTTCAACACCGAAATTGCGAACGTCCAGCGATTGCTCCTACACTAAAGGTGCCTGCCCTGAATGCTCTTGCTGGTCCTCATCTCCCACTGGTAACCTCTAAAACTAAACACAAACACTTGGGCTCTGAACTTGTTTAGGCTACTAAAACTTCCAACGTACACAGCCTCTCCTGCTCGAGCTGGCCAAAGTTCAACACCAAAATTGCGAACGTCCAGCGATTGCTCCTACACTAAAGGTGCCAGCCCTGAAAGCTCTTGATGGTCCTCATCTCCCACTGGTAACCTCGAAAACGAACCACAAACACTTGGGCTCTGAACTTGTTTAGGCTACTAAAACTTCCAACGTACACAGCCTCTCCTGCTCGAGCTGGCCAAAGTTCAACACCGAAATTGCGAACGTCCAGCGATTGCTCCTACACTAAAGGTGCCAGCCCTGAATGCTGTTGCTGGTCCTCATCTCCCACTGGTAACCTCTAAAACGAACCACTAACACTTGGGCTCTGAACTTGTTTAGGCTACTAAAACTTCCAACGTACACAGCCTCTCCTGCTCAATCTGGCCAGAGCTCAACACCGAAATTGCGAACGTCCAGCGATTGCTCCTACACTAAAGGTGCCAGCCCTGAAAGCTGTTGCTGGTCCTCATCTCCCACTGGTAACCTCGAAAACGAACCACAAACACTTGGGCTCTGAACTTGTTTAGGCTACTAAAACTTCCAACGTACACAGCCTCTCCTGCTCGAGCTGCCCAAAGTTCAACACCGAAATTGCGAACGTCCAGCGATTGCTCCTACACTAAAGGTGCCAGCCCTGAAAGCTCTTGCTGGTCCTCATCTCCCACTGGTAACCTCGAAAACGAACCACAAACACTTGGGCTCTGAACTTGTTTAGGCTACTAAAACTTCCAACGTACACAGCCTCTCCTGCTCGAGCTGGCCAAAGTTCAACACCGAAATTGCGAACGTCCAGCGATTGCTCCTACACTAAAGGTGCCAGCCCTGAAAGCTCTTGATGGTCCTCATCTCCCACTGGTAACCTCGAAATCGAACCACAAACACTTGGGCTCTGAACTTGTTTAGGCTACTAAAACTTCCAACGTACACAGCCTCTCCTGCTCGAGCTGGCCAAAGTTCAACACCGAAATTGCGAACGTCCAGCGATTGCTCCTACACTAAAGGTGCCAGCCCTGAAAGCTCTTGCTGGTCCTCATCTCCCACTGGTAACCTCGAAAACGAACCACAAACACTTGGGCTCTGAACTTGTTTAGGCTACTAAAACTTCCAACGTACACAGCCTCTCCTGCTCGAGCTGGCCAAAGTTCAACACCGAAATTGCGAACGTCCAGCGATTGCTCCTACACTAAAGGTGCCAGCCCTGAAAGCTCTTGCTGGTCCTCATCTCCCACTGGTAACCTCGAAAACAAACCACAAACACTTGGGCTCTGAACTTGTTTAGGCTACTAAAACTTCCAACGTACACAGCCTCTCCTGCTCGAGCTGCCCAAAGTTCAACACCGAAATTGCGAACGTCCAGCGATTGCTCCTACACTAAAGGTGCCAGCCCTGAAAGCTCTTGCTGGTCCTCATCTCCCACTGGTAACCTCTAAAACGAACCACTAACACTTGGGCTCTGAACTTGTTTAGGCTACTAAAACTTCCAACGTACACAGCCTCTCCTGCTCAATCTGGCCAGAGCTCAACACCGAAATTGCGAACGTCCAGCGATTGCTCCTACACTAAAGGTGCCAGCCCTGAAAGCTCTTGCTGGTCCTCATCTCCCACTGGTAACCTCGAAAACGAACCACAAACACTTGGGCTCTGAACTTGTTTAGGCTACTAAAACTTCCAACGTACACAGCCTCGCCTGCTCGAGCTGGCCAAAGTTCAACACCGAAATTGCGAACGTCCAGCGATTGCTCCTACACTAAAGGTGCCAGCCCTGAAAGCTCTTGCTGGTCCTCATCTCCCACTGGTAACCTCTAAAACGAACCACAAACACTTGGGCTCTGAACTTGTTTAGGCTACTAAAACTTCCAACGTACACAGCCTCTCCTGCTCAATCTGGCCAGAGCTCAACACCGAAATTGTGAACGTCCAGCGATTGCTCCTACACTAAAGGTGCCAGCCCTGAATGCTCTTGCTCGTCCTCATCTCCCACTGGTAACCTCTAAAACGAACCACAAACACTTGGGCTCTGAACTTGTTTAGGCTACTAAAACTTCCAACGTACACAGCCTCTCCTGCTCGAGCTGCCCAAAGTTCAACACCGAAATTGCGAACGTCCAGCGATTGCTCCTACACTAAAGGTGCCTGCCCTGAATGCTCTTGCTCGTCCTCATCTCCCACTGGTAACCTCTAAAACTAAACACAAACACTTGGGCTCTGAACTTGTTTAGGCTACTAAAACTTCCAACGTACACAGCCTCTCCTGCTCGAGCTGCCCAAAGTTCAACACCGAAATTGCGAACGTCCAGCGATTGCTCCTACACTAAAGGTGCCAGCCCTGAATGCTCTTGCTCGTCCTCATCTCCCACTGGTAACCTCGAAAACGAACCACAAACACTTGGGCTCTGAACTTGTTTAGGCTACTAAAACTTCCAACGTACACAGCCTCTCCTGCTCGAGCTGGCCAAAGTTCAACACCGAAATTGCGAACGTCCAGCGATTGCTCCTACACTAAAGGTGCCAGCCCTGAATGCTGTTGCTGGTCCTCATCTCCCACTGGTAACCTCTAAAACGAACCACTAACACTTGGGCTCTGAACTTGTTTAGGCTACTAAAACTTCCAACGTACACAGCCTCTCCTGCTCAATCTGGCCAGAGCTCAACACCGAAATTGCGAACGTCCAGCGATTGCTCCTACACTAAAGGTGCCAGCCCTGAAAGCTGTTGCTGGTCCTCATCTCCCACTGGTAACCTCGAAAACGAACCACAAACACTTGGGCTCTGAACTTGTTTAGGCTACTAAAACTTCCAACGTACACAGCCTCTCCTGCTCGAGCTGGCCAAAGTTCAACACCGAAATTGCGAACGTCCAGCGATTGCTCCTACACTAAAGGTGCCAGCCCTGAAAGCTCTTGCTGGTCCTCATCTCCCACTGGTAACCTCGAAAACGAACCACAAACACTTGGGCTCTGAACTTGTTTAGGCTACTAAAACTTCCAACGTACACAGCCTCTCCTGCTCGAGCTGGCCAAAGTTCAACACCGAAATTGCGAACGTCCAGCGATTGCTCCTACACTAAAGGTGCCAGCCCTGAAAGCTCTTGCTGGTCCTCATCTCCCACTGGTAACCTCTAAAACGAACCACAAACACTTGGGCTCTGAACTTGTTTAGGCTACTAAAACTTCCAACGTACACAGCCTCTCCTGCTCGAGCTGCCCAAAGTTCAACACCGAAATTGCGAACGTCCAGCGATTGCTCCTACACTAAAGGTGCCAGCCCTGAAAGCTCTTGCTGGTCCTCATCTCCCACTGGTAACCTCGAAAACAAACCACAAACACTTGGGCTCTGAACTTGTTTAGGCTACTAAAACTTCCAACGTACACAGCCTCTCCTGCTCGAGCTGGCCAAAGTTCAACACCGAAATTGCGAACGTCCAGCGATTGCTCCTACACTAAAGGTGCCAGCCCTGAAAGCTCTTGCTGGTCCTCATCTCCCACTGGTAACCTCTAAAACGAACCACTAACACTTGGGCTCTGAACTTGTTTAGGCTACTAAAACTTCCAACGTACACAGCCTCTCCTGCTCAATCTGGCCAGAGCTCAACACCGAAATTGTGAACGTCCAGCGATTGCTCCTACACTAAAGGTGCCAGCCCTGAAAGCTGTTGCTCGTCCTCATCTCCCACTGGTAACCTCGAAAACGAACCACAAACACTTGGGCTCTGAACTTGTTTAGGCTACTAAAACTTCCAACGTACACAGCCTCTCCTGCTCGAGCTGGCCAAAGTTCAACACCAAAATTGCGAACGTCCAGCGATTGCTCCTACACTAAAGGTGCCAGCCCTGAAAGCTCTTGATGGTCCTCATCTCCCACTGGTAACCTCTAAAACGAACCACTAACACTTGGGCTCTGAACTTGTTTAGGCTACTAAAACTTCCAACGTACACAGCCTCTCCTGCTCAATCTGGCCAGAGCTCAACACCGAAATTGCGAACGTCCAGCGATTGCTCCTACACTAAAGGTGCCAGCCCTGAAAGCTGTTGCTGGTCCTCATCTCCCACTGGTAACCTCGAAAACGAACCACAAACACTTGGGCTCTGAACTTGTTTAGGCTACTAAAACTTCCAACGTACACAGCCTCGCCTGCTCGAGCTGGCCAAAGTTCAACACCAAAATTGCGAACGTCCAGCGATTGCTCCTACACTAAAGGTGCCAGCCCTGAAAGCTCTTGCTGGTCCTCATCTCCCACTGGTAACCTCTAAAACGAACCACAAACACTTGGGCTCTGAACTTGTTTAGGCTACTAAAACTTCCAACGTACACAGCCTCTCCTGCTCAATCTGGCCAGAGCTCAACACCGAAATTGTGAACGTCCAGCGATTGCTCCTACACTAAAGGTGCCTGCCCTGAATGCTCTTGCTCGTCCTCATCTCCCACTGGTAACCTCTAAAACGAACCACTAACACTTGGGCTCTGAACTTGTTTAGGCTACTAAAACTTCCAACGTACACAGCCTCTCCTGCTCGAGCTGCCCAAAGTTCAACACCGAAATTGCGAACGTCCAGCGATTGCTCCTACACTAAAGGTGCCTGCCCTGAATGCTCTTGCTCGTCCTCATCTCCCACTGGTAACCTCTAAAACGAACCACAAACACTTGGGCTCTGAACTTGTTTAGGCTACTAAAACTTCCAACGTACACAGCCTCTCCTGCTCGAGCTGCCCAAAGTTCAACACCGAAATTGCGAACGTCCAGCGATTGCTCCTACACTAAAGGTGCCTGCCCTGAATGCTCTTGCTCGTCCTCATCTCCCACTGGTAACCTCTAAAACTAAACACAAACACTTGGGCTCTGAACTTGTTTAGGCTACTAAAACTTCCAACGTACACAGCCTCTCCTGCTCGAGCTGCCCAAAGTTCAACACCGAAATTGCGAACGTCCAGCGATTGCTCCTACACTAAAGGTGCCAGCCCTGAATGCTCTTGCTCGTCCTCATCTCCCACTGGTAACCTCGAAAACGAACCACAAACACTTGGGCTCTGAACTTGTTTAGGCTACTAAAACTTCCAACGTACACAGCCTCTCCTGCTCGAGCTGGCCAAAGTTCAACACCGAAATTGCGAACGTCCAGCGATTGCTCCTACACTAAAGGTGCCAGCCCTGAATGCTGTTGCTGGTCCTCATCTCCCACTGGTAACCTCTAAAACGAACCACTAACACTTGGGCTCTGAACTTGTTTAGGCTACTAAAACTTCCAACGTACACAGCCTCTCCTGCTCAATCTGGCCAGAGCTCAACACCGAAATTGCGAACGTCCAGCGATTGCTCCTACACTAAAGGTGCCAGCCCTGAAAGCTGTTGCTGGTCCTCATCTCCCACTGGTAACCTCGAAAACGAACCACAAACACTTGGGCTCTGAACTTGTTTAGGCTACTAAAACTTCCAACGTACACAGCCTCTCCTGCTCGAGCTGGCCAAAGTTCAACACCGAAATTGCGAACGTCCAGCGATTGCTCCTACACTAAAGGTGCCAGCCCTGAAAGCTCTTGCTGGTCCTCATCTCCCACTGGTAACCTCGAAAACGAACCACAAACACTTGGGCTCTGAACTTGTTTAGGCTACTAAAACTTCCAACGTACACAGCCTCTCCTGCTCGAGCTGCCCAAAGTTCAACACCGAAATTGCGAACGTCCAGCGATTGCTCCTACACTAAAGGTGCCAGCCCTGAAAGCTCTTGATGGTCCTCATCTCCCACTGGTAACCTCGAAATCGAACCACAAACACTTGGGCTCTGAACTTGTTTAGGCTACTAAAACTTCCAACGTACACAGCCTCTCCTGCTCGAGCTGGCCAAAGTTCAACACCGAAATTGCGAACGTCCAGCGATTGCTCCTACACTAAAGGTGCCAGCCCAGAATGCTCTTGCTGGTCCTCATCTCCCACTGGTAACCTCTAAAACGAACCACTAACACTTGGGCTCTGAACTTGTTTAGGCTACTAAAACTTCCAACGTACACAGCCTCGCCTGCTCGAGCTGGCCAAAGTTCAACACCGAAATTGCGAACGTCCAGCGATTGCTCCTACACTAAAGGTGCCAGCCCTGAAAGCTCTTGCTGGTCCTCATCTCCCTCTGGTAACCTCTAAAACGAACCACAAACACTTGGGCTCTGAACTTGTTTAGGCTACTAAAACTTCCAACGTACACAGCCTCTCCTGCTCAATCTGGCCAGAGCTCAACACCGAAATTGTGAACGTCCAGCGATTGCTCCTACACTAAAGGTGCCTGCCCTGAATGCTCTTGCTCGTCCTCATCTCCCACTGGTAACCTCTAAAACGAACCACTAACACTTGGGCTCTGAACTTGTTTAGGCTACTAAAACTTCCAACGTACACAGCCTCTCCTGCTCGAGCTGCCCAAAGTTCAACACCGAAATTGCGAACGTCCAGCGATTGCTCCTACACTAAAGGTGCCTGCCCTGAATGCTCTTGCTCGTCCTCATCTCCCACTGGTAACCTCTAAAACTAAACACAAACACTTGGGCTCTGAACTTGTTTAGGCTACTAAAACTTCCAACGTACACAGCCTCTCCTGCTCGAGCTGGCCAAAGTTCAAGACCGAAATTGCGAACGTCCAGCGATTGCTCCTACACTAAAGGTGCCAGCCCTGAATGCTGTTGCTGGTCCTCATCTCCCACTGGTAACCTCTAAAACGAACCACTAACACTTGGGCTCTGAACTTGTTTAGGCTACTAAAACTTCCAACGTACACAGCCTCTCCTGCTCAATCTGGCCAGTGCTCAACACCGAAATTGCAAACGTCCAGCGATTGCTCCTACACTAAAGGTGCCAGCCCTGAAAGCTGTTGCTGGTCCTCATCTCCCACTGGTAACCTCGAAAACGAACCACAAACACTTGGGCTCTGAACTTGTTTAGGCTACTAAAACTTCCAACGTACACAGCCTCTCCTGCTCGAGCTGCCCAAAGTTCAACACCGAAATTGCGAACGTCCAGCGATTCCTCCTACACTAAAGGTGCCAGCCCTGAAAGCTCTTGCTGGTCCTCATCTCCCACTGGTAACCTCGAAAACGAACCACAAACACTTGGGCTCTGAACTTGTTTAGGCTACTAAAACTTCCAACGTACACAGCCTCTCCTGCTCGAGCTGGCCAAAGTTCAACACCGAAATTGCGAACGTCCAGCGATTGCTCCTACACTAAAGGTGCCAGCCCTGAAAGCTCTTGATGGTCCTCATCTCCCACTGGTAACCTCTAAAACGAACCACAAACACTTGGGCTCTGAACTTGTTTAGGCTACTAAAACTTCCAACGTACACAGCCTCTCCTGCTCGAGCTGCCCAAAGCTCAACACCGAAATTGCGAACGTCCAGCGATTGCTCCTACACTAAAGGTGCCAGCCCTGAAAGCTCTTGCTGGTCCTCATCTCCCACTGGTAACCTCTAAAACGAACCACAAACACTTGGGCTCTGAACTTGTTTAGGCTACTAAAACTTCCAACGTACACAGCCTCTCCTGCTCGAGCTGGCCAAAGATCAACACTGAAATTGCGAACGTCCAGCGATTGCACCTACACTAAAGGTGCAGCCCTGAAAGATGTTGCTGGTCCTCATCTCCCACTGGTAACCTCTAAAACGAACCACAAACACTTGGCTCTGAACTTGTTTAGGCTACTAAAACTTCCAACGTACACAGCCTCTCCTGCTCAATCTGGCCAGAGCTCAACACCGAAATTGTGAACGTCCAGCGATTGCTCCTACACTAAAGGTGCCAGCCCTGAATGCTCTTGCTCGTCCTCATCTCCCACTGGTAACCTCTAAAACGAACCACTAACACTTGGGCTCTGAACTTGTTTAGGCTACTAAAACTTCCAACGTACACAGCCTCTCCTGCTCGAGCTGCCCAAAGCTCAACACCGAAATTGCGAACGTCCAGCGATTGCTCCTACACTAAAGGTGCCTGCCCTGAATGCTCTTGCTCGTCCTCATCTCCCACTGGTAACCTCTAAAACTAAACACAAACACTTGGGCTCTGAACTTGTTTAGGCTACTAAAACTTCCAACGTACACAGCCTCTCCTGCTCGAGCTGGCCAAAGTTCAACACCAAAATTGCGAACGTCCAGCGATTGCTCCTACACTAAAGGTGCCAGCCCTGAAAGCTCTTGCTGGTCCTCATCTCCCACTGGTAACCTCTAAAACGAACCACAAACACTTGGGCTCTGAACTTGTTTAGGCTACTAAAACTTCCAACGTACACAGCCTCTCCTGCTCGAGCTGCCCAAAGTTCAACACCAAAATTGCGAACGTCCAGCGATTGCTCCTACACTAAAGGTGCCAGCCCTGAAAGCTCTTGCTGGTCCTCATCTCCCACTGGTAACCTCTAAAACGAACCACAAACACTTGGGCTCTGAACTTGTTTAGGCTACTAAAACTTCCAACGTACACAGCCTCTCCTGCTCGAGCTGCCCAAAGTTCAACACCAAAATTGCGAACGTCCAGCGATTGCTCCTACACTAAAGGTGCCAGCCCTGAAAGCTCTTGCTGGTCCTCATCTCCCACTGGTAACCTCGAAAACAAACCACAAACACTTGGGCTCTGAACTTGTTTAGGCTACTAAAACTTCCAACGTACACAGCCTCTCCTGCTCGAGCTGGCCAAAGTTCAACACCGAAATTGTGAACGTCCAGCGATTGCTCCTACACTAAAGGTGCCAGCCCTGAATGCTGTTGCTGGTCCTCATCTCCCACTGGTAACCTCTAAAACGAACCACTAACACTTGGGCTCTGAACTTGTTTAGGCTACTAAAACTTCCAACGTACACAGCCTCTCCTGCTCAATCTGGCCAGAGCTCAACACCGAAATTGCGAACGTCCAGCGATTGCTCCTACACTAAAGGTGCCAGCCCTGAAAGCTGTTGCTCGTCCTCATCTCCCACTGGTAACCTCGAAAACGAACCACAAACACTTGGGCTCTGAACTTGTTTAGGCTACTAAAACTTCCAACGTACACAGCCTCTCCTGCTCGAGCTGGCCAAAGTTCAACACCGAAATTGTGAACGTCCAGCGATTGCTCCTGCACTAAAGGTGCCAGCCCTGAATGCTGTTGCTGGTCCTCATCTCCCACTGGTAACCTCGAAAACGAACCACTAACACTTGGGCTCTGAACTTGTTTAGGCTACTAGAACTTCCAACGTACACAGCCTCTCCTGCTCAATCTGGCCAGAGCTCAACACTGAAATTGCGAACGTCCAGCGACTGCTCCTACACTAAAGGTGCCAGCCCTGAAAGCTCTTGCTGGTCCTCATCTCCCACTGGTAACCTCTAAAACGAACCACAAACACTTGGGCTCTGAACTTGTTTAGGCTACTAAAACTTCCAACGTACACAGCCTCTCCTGCTCGAGCTGGCCAAAGTTCAACACCAAAATTGCGAACGTCCAGCGATTGCTCCTACACTAAAGGTGCCAGCCCTGAAAGCTCTTGATGGTCCTCATCTCCCACTGGTAACCTCGAAAACGAACCACAAACACTTGGGCTCTGAACTTGTTTAGGCTACTAAAACTTCCAACGTACACAGCCTCTCCTGCTCGAGCTGGCCAAAGTTCAACACCGAAATTGCGAACGTCCAGCGATTGCTCCTACACTAAAGGTGCCAGCCCTGAAAGCTCTTGCTGGTCCTCATCTCCCACTGGTAACCTCTAAAACGAACCACAAACACTTGTAGGCTCTGAACTTGTTTAGGCTACTAAAACTTCCAACGTACACAGCCTCTCCTGCTCGAGCTGGCCAAAGATCAACACTGAAATTGCGAACGTCCAGCGATTGCTCCTACACTAAAGGTGCCAGCCCTGAAAGCTCTTGCTGGTCCTCATCTCCCACTGGTAACCTCTAAAACGAACCACAAACACTTGGGCTCTGAACTTGTTTAGGCTACTAAAACTTCCAACGTACACAGCCTCTCCTGCTCATTCTGGCCAGAGCTCAACACCGAAATTGTGAACGTCAGCGATTGCTCCTACACTAAAGGTGCCAGCCCTGAAAGCTCTTGCTCGTCCTCATCTCCCACTGGTAACCTCGAAAACGAACCACAAACACTTGGGCTCTGAACTTGTTTAGGCTACTAAAACTTCCAACGTACACAGCCTCTCCTGCTCGAGCTGGCCAAAGCTCAACACCGAAATTGCGAACGTCCAGCGATTGCTCCTACACTAAAGGTGCCTGCCCTGAATGCTCTTGCTCGTCCTCATCTCCCACTGGTAACCTCTAAAACTAAACACAAACACTTGGGCTCTGAACTTGTTTAGGCTACTAAAACTTCCAACGTACACAGCCTCTCCTGCTCGAGCTGGCCAAAGTTCAACACCGAAATTGCGAACGTCCAGCGATTGCTCCTGCACTAAAGGTGCCAGCCCTGAATGCTGTTGCTGGTCCTCATCTCCCACTGGTAAACTCTAAAACGAACCACTAACACTTGGGCTCTGAACTTGTTTAGGCTACTAAAACTTCCAACGTACACAGCCTCTCCTGCTCAATCTGGCCAGAGCTCAATACCGAAATTGCGAACGTCCAGCGATTGCTCCTACACTAAAGGTGCCAGCCCTGAATGCTCTTGCTGGTCCTCATCTCCCACTGGTAACCTCTAAAACTAACCACAAACACTTGGGCTCTGAACTTGTTTAGGCTACTAAAACTTCCAACGTACACAGCCTCTCCTGCTCGAGCTGCCCAAAGTTCAACACCGAAATTGCGAACGTCCAGCGATTGCTCCTACACTAAAGGTGCCAGCCCTGAATGCTCTTGCTGGTCCTCATCTCCCACTGGTAACCTCTAAAACTAACCACAAACACTTGGGCTCTGAACTTGTTTAGGCTACTAAAACTTCCAACGTACACAGCCTCTCCTGCTCGAGCTGGCCAAAGTTCAACACCAAAATTGCGAACGTCCAGCGATTGCTCCTACACTAAAGGTGCCAGCCCTGAAAGCTCTTGCTGGTCCTCATCTCCCACTGGTAACCTCTAAAACGAACCACAAACACTTGGGCTCTGAACTTGTTTAGGCTACTAAAACTTCCAACGTACACAGCCTCTCCTGCTCGAGCTGCCCAAAGTTCAACACCGAAATTGCGAACGTCCAGCGATTGCTCCTACACTAAAGGTGCCAGCCCTGAAAGCTCTTGCTGGTCCTCATCTCCCACTGGTAACCTCTAAAACGAACCACAAACACTTGGGCTCTGAACTTGTTTAGGCTACTAAAACTTCCAACGTACACAGCCTCTCCTGCTCGAGCTGGCCAAAGTTCAACACCGAAATTGCGAACGTCCAGCGATTGCTCCTACACTAAAGGTGCCAGCCCTGAAAGCTCTTGCTGGTCCTCATCTCCCACTGGTAACCTCGAAAACGAACCACAAACACTTGGGCTCTGAACTTGTTTAGGCTACTAAAACTTCCAACGTACACATCCTCTCCTGCTCGAGCTGGCCAAAGCTCAACACCGAAATTGCGAACGTCCAGCGATTGCTCCTACACTAAAGGTGCCAGCCCTGAAAGCTCTTGCTGGTCCTCATCTCCCACTGGTAACCTCGAAAACGAACCACAAACACTTGGGCTCTGAACTTGTTTAGGCTACTAAAACTTCCAACGTACACAGCCTCTCCTGCTCAATCTGGCCAGAGCTCAATACCGAAATTGCGAACGTCCAGCGATTGCTCCTACACTAAAGGTGCCAGCCCTGAAAGCTCTTGCTGGTCCTCATCTCCCACTGGTAACCTCTAAAACGAACCACAAACACTTGGGCTCTGAACTTGTTTAGGCTACTAAAACTTCCAACGTACACAGCCTCTCCTGCTCGAGCTGGCCAAAGTTCAACACCGAAATTGCGAACGTCCAGCGATTGCTCCTACACTAAAGGTGCCAGCCCTGAAAGCTCTTGCTGGTCCTCATCTCCCACTGCACTGGTAACCTCTAAAACGAACCACAAACACTTGTAGGCTCTGAACTTGTTTAGGCTACTAAAACTTCCAACGTACACAGCCTCTCCTGCTCGAGCTGGCCAAAGATCAACACTGAAATTGCGAACGTCCAGCGATTGCTCCTACACTAAAGGTGCCAGCCCTGAAAGCTCTTGCTGGTCCTCATCTCCCACTGGTAACCTCTAAAACGAACCACAAACACTTGGGCTCTGAACTTGTTTAGGCTACTAAAACTTCCAACGTACACAGCCTCTCCTGCTCATTCTGGCCAGAGCTCAACACCGAAATTGTGAACGTCCAGCGATTGCTCCTACACTAAAGGTGCCAGCCCTGAAAGCTCTTGCTCGTCCTCATCTCCCACTGGTAACCTCGAAAACGAACCACAAACACTTGGGCTCTGAACTTGTTTAGGCTACTAAAACTTCCAACGTACACAGCCTCTCCTGCTCGAGCTGGCCAAAGCTCAACACCGAAATTGCGAACGTCCAGCGATTGCTCCTACACTAAAGGTGCCAGCCCTGAATGCTCTTGCTCGTCCTCATCTCCCACTGGTAACCTCTAAAACTAAACACAAACACTTGGGCTCTGAACTTGTTTAGGCTACTAAAACTTCCAACGTACACAGCCTCTCCTGCTCGAGCTGGCCAAAGTTCAACACCGAAATTGCGAACGTCCAGCGATTGCTCCTACACTAAAGGTGCCAGCCCTGAAAGCTCTTGCTGGTCCTCATCTCCCACTGGTAACCTCTAAAACGAACCACAAACACTTGTAGGCTCTGAACTTGTTTAGGCTACTAAAACTTCCAACGTACACAGCCTCTCCTGCTCGAGCTGGCCAAAGATCAACACTGAAATTGCGAACGTCCAGCGATTGCTCCTACACTAAAGGTGCCAGCCCTGAAAGCTCTTGCTGGTCCTCATCTCCCACTGGTAACCTCTAAAACGAACCACAAACACTTGGGCTCTGAACTTGTTTAGGCTACTAAAACTTCCAACGTACACAGCCTCTCCTGCTCATTCTGGCCAGAGCTCAACACCGAAATTGTGAACGTCCAGCGATTGCTCCTACACTAAAGGTGCCAGCCCTGAAAGCTCTTGCTCGTCCTCATCTCCCACTGGTAACCTCGAAAACGAACCACAAACACTTGGGCTCTGAACTTGTTTAGGCTACTAAAACTTCCAACGTACACAGCCTCTCCTGCTCGAGCTGGCCAAAGCTCAACACCGAAATTGCGAACGTCCAGCGATTGCTCCTACACTAAAGGTGCCTGCCCTGAATGCTCTTGCTCGTCCTCATCTCCCACTGGTAACTCTAAAACTAAACACAACACTTGGGCTCTGAACTTGTTTAGGCTACTAAAACTTCCAACGTACACAGCCTCTCCTGCTCGAGCTGGCCAAAGTTCAACACCGAAATTGCGAACGTCCAGCGATTGCTCCTGCACTAAAGGTGCCAGCCCTGAATGCTGTTGCTGGTCCTCATCTCCCACTGGTAAACTCTAAAACGAACCACTAACACTTGGGCTCTGAACTTGTTTAGGCTACTAAAACTTCCAACGTACACAGCCTCTCCGGCTCAATCTGGCCAGAGCTCAACACCGAAATTGCGAACGTCCAGCGATTGCTCCTACACTAAAGGTGCCAGCCCTGAATGCTCTTGCTGGTCCTCATCTCCCACTGGTAACCTCTAAAACTAACCACAAACACTTGGGCTCTGAACTTGTTTAGGCTACTAAAACTTCCAACGTACACAGCCTCTCCTGCTCGAGCTGCCCAAAGTTCAACACCGAAATTGCGAACGTCCAGCGATTGCTCCTACACTAAAGGTGCCAGCCCTGAATGCTCTTGCTGGTCCTCATCTCCCACTGGTAACCTCTAAAACTAACCACAAACACTTGGGCTCTGAACTTGTTTAGGCTACTAAAACTTCCAACGTACACAGCCTCTCCTGCTCGAGCTGGCCAAAGTTCAACACCAAAATTGCGAACGTCCAGCGATTGCTCCTACACTAAAGGTGCCAGCCCTGAAAGCTCTTGCTGGTCCTCATCTCCCACTGGTAACCTCTAAAACGAACCACAAACACTTGGGCTCTGAACTTGTTTAGGCTACTAAAACTTCCAACGTACACAGCCTCTCCTGCTCGAGCTGCCCAAAGTTCACACCGAAATTGCGAACGTCCAGCGATTGCTCCTACACTAAAGGTGCCAGCCCTGAAAGCTCTTGCTGGTCCTCATCTCCCACTGGTAACCTCTAAACGAACCACAAACACTTGGGCTCTGAACTTGTTTAGGCTACTAAAACTTCCAACGTACACAGCCTCTCCTGCTCGAGCTGGCCAAAGTTCAACACCGAAATTGCGAACGTCCAGCGATTGCTCCTACACTAAAGGTGCCAGCCTGAAAGCTCTTGCTGGTCCTCATCTCCCACTGGTAACCTCTAAAACGAACCACTAACACTTGGGCTCTGAACTTGTTTAGGCTACTAAAACTTCCAACGTACACAGCCTCTCCTGCTCAATCTGGCCAAAGTTCACACCGAAATTGCGAACGTCCAGCGATTGCACCTACACTAAAGGTGCCAGCCCTGAAAGCTCTTGCTGGTCCTCATCTCCCACTGGTAACCTCGAAAACGAACCACAAACACTTGGGCTCTGAACTTCTTTAGGCTACTAAAACTTCCAACGTACACAGCCTCTCCTGCTCAATCTGGCCAAAGTTCAACACCGAAATTGCGAACGTCCAGCGATTGCTCCTGCACTAAAGGTGCCAGCCCTGAATGCTGTTGCTGGTCCTCATCTCCCACTGGTAACCTCGAAAACGAACCACTAACACTTGGGCTCTGAACTTGTTTAGGCTACTAAAACTTCCAACGTACACAGCCTCTCCTGCTCGAGTTGGCCAAAGCTCAACACCGAAATTGCGAACGTCCAGCGATTGCTCCTACAGTAAAGGTGCCAGCCCTGAAAGCTGTTGCTGGTCCTCATCTCCCACTGGTAACCTCGAAACGAACCACAAACACTTGTAGGCTCTGAACTTGTTTAGGCTACTAATCTTCCAACGTACACAGCCTCTACTGCTCGAGCTGGCCAAAGATCAACACTGAAATTGCGACGTCAGCGATTGCTCCTACACTAAAGGTGCCAGCCCTGAAAGTTCTTGCTGGTCCTCATCTCCCACTGGTAACCTCGAAAACGAACCACAAACACTTGGGCTCTGAACTTGTTTAGGCTACTAAAACTTCCAACGTACACAGCCTCTCCTGCTCAATCTGGCCAGAGCTCAACACCGAAATTGTGAACGTCCAACGATTGCTCCTACACTAAAGGTGCCTGCCCTGAATGCTCTTGCTCGTCCTCATCTCCCACTGGTAACCTCGAAAACGAACCACAAACACTTGGGCTCTGAACTTGTTTAGGCTACTAAAACTTCCAACGTACACAGCCTCGCCTGCTCGAGCTGCCCAAAGTTCAACACCGAAATTGCGAACGTCCAGCGATTGCACCTACACTAAAGGTGCCAGCCCTGAAAGCTCTTGCTGGTCCTCATCTCCCACTGGTAACCTCGAAAACGAACCACAAACACTTGGGCTCTGAACTTGTTTAGGCTACTAAAACTTCCAACGTACACAGCCTCTCCTGCTCGAGCTGGTCACCGAAATTGCGAACGTCCAGCGATTGCTCCTACACTAAAGGTGCCAGCCGTGAATGCTGTTGCTGGTCCTCATCTCCCACTGGTAACCTCTAAAACGAACCACTAACACTTGGGCTCTGAACTTGTTTAGGCTATTAAAACTTCCAACGTACACAGCCTCTCCTGCTCGAGCTGGCCAAAGCTCAACACCGACATTGCGAACGTCCAGCGATTGCTCCTACACTAAAGGTGCCAGCCCTGAAAGCTCTTGCTGGTCCTCATCTCCCACTGGTAACCTCGAAAACGAACCACAAACACTTGTAGGCTCTGAACTTGTTTAGGCTACTAAAACTTCCAACGTACACAGCCTCTCCTGCTCAATCTGGCCAAAGTTCAACACCGAAATTGCGAACGTCCAGCGATTGCACCTACACTAAAGGTGCCAGCCCTGAAAGCCCTTGCTGGTCCTCATCTCCCACTGGTAACCTCGAAAACGAACCACAAACACTTGGGCTCTGAACTTGTTTAGGCTACTAAAACTTCCAACGTACACAGCCTCTCCTGCTCAATCTGGCCAGAGCTCAACACCGAAATTGTGAACATCCAGCGATTGCTCCTACACTAAAGGTGCCTGCCCTGAATGCTCTTGCTTGTCCTCATCTCCCACTGGTAACCTCGAAAACGAACCACAAGCACTTGGGCTCTGAACTTGTTTAGGCTACTAAAACTTCCAACGTACACAGCCTCTCCTGCTCGAGCTGCCCAAAGTTCAACACCGAAATTGCGAACGTCCAGCGATTGCTCCTACGCTAAAGGTGCCAGCCCTGAAAGATGTTGCTGGTCCTCATCTCCCACTGGTAACCTCGAAAACGAACCACAAACACTTGGGCTCTGAACTTGTTTAGGCTACTAAAACTTCCAACGTACACAACAGCCTCTCCTGCTCGAGCTGGCCAAAGTTCAACACCGAAATTGCGAACGTCCAGCGATTGCTCCTACACTAAAGGTGCCAGCCCAGAATGCTCTTGCTCGTCCTCATCTCCCACTGGTAACCTCGAAAACGAACCACAAACACTTGGGCTCTGAACTGTTTAGGCTACTAAACTTCCAACGTACACAGCCCTCTCCTGCTCAATCTGCCAGAGCTCAACACCGAAATTGTGAACGTCCAGCGATTGCACCTACACTAAAGGTGCCAGCCCTGAATGCTCTTGCTGGTCCTCATCTCCCACTGGTAACCTCTAAAACGAACCACAAACACTTGGCTCTGAACTTGTTTAGGCTACTAAAACTTCCAACGTACACAGCCTCTCCTGCTCGAGCTGGCCATAGTTCAACACCGAAATTGCGAACGTCCAGCGATTGCTCCTACACTAAAGGTGCCAGCCTGAAAGCTCTTGCTGGTCCTCATCTCCCACTGGTAACCTCTAAAACGAACCACAAACACTTGGGCTCTGAACTTGTTTAGGCTACTAAAACTTCCAACGTACACATCCTCTCCTGCTCGAGCTGGCCAAAGCTCAACACGAAATTGCGAACGTCCAGCGATTGCACCTACACTAAAGGTGCCAGCCCTGAAAGCTCTTGCTGGTCCTCATCTCCCACTGGTAACCTCGAAAACGACCACAAACACTTGGGCTCTGAACTTGTTTAGGCTACTAAAAATTCCAACGTACACAGCCTCTCCTGCTCGAGCTGGCCAAAGTTCAACACCGAAATTGCGAACGTCCAGCGATTGCTCCTACACTAAAGGTGCCAGCCCGTGATGCTGTTGCTGGTCCTCATCTCCCACTGGTAACCTCTAAAACGAACCACTAACACTTGGGCTCTGAACTTGTTTAGGCTATTAAAACTTCCAACGTACACAGCCTCTCCTGCTCGAGCTGGCCAAAGCTCAACACCGACATTGCGAACGTCCAGCGATTGCTCCTACACTAAAGGTGCCAGCCCTGAAAGCTGTTGCTGGTCCTCATCTCCCCACTGGTAACCTCGAAAACGAACCACAAACACTTGTAGGCTCTGAACTTGTTTAGGCTACTAAAACTTCCAACGTACACAGCCTCTCCTGCTCAATCTGGCCAAAGTTCAACACCGAAATTGCGAACGTCCAGCGATTGCACCTACACTAAAGGTGCCAGCCCTGAAAGCCCTTGCTGGTCCTCATCTCCCACTGGTAACCTCGAAAACGAACCACAAACACTTGGGCTCTGAACTTGTTTAGGCTACTAAAACTTCCAACGTACACAGCCTCTCCTGCTCAATCTGGCCAGAGCTCAACACCGAAATTGTGAACATCCAGCGATTGCTCCTACACTAAAGGTGCCTGCCCTGAATTGCTCTTGCTTGTCCTCATCTCCCACTGGTAACCTCGAAAACGAACCACAAGCACTTGGGCTCTGAACTTGTTTAGGCTACTAAAACTTCCAACGTACACAGCCTCTCCTGCTCGAGCTGGCCAAAGTTCAACACCGAAATTGCGAACGTCCAGCGATTGCTCCTACGCTAAAGGTGCCAGCCCTGAAATATGTTGCTGTCCTCATCTCCCACTGGTAACCTCTAAAACGAACCACAAACACTTGGGCTCTGAACTTGTTTAGGCTACTAAAACTTCCAACGTACACAGCCTCTCCTGCTCGAGCTGGCCAAAGTTCAACACCGAAATTGCGAACGTCCAGCGATTGCTCCTACACTAAAGGTGCCAGCCCAGAATGCTCTTGCTCGTCCTCATCTCCCACTGGTAACCTCGAAAACGAACCACAAACACTTGGGCTCTGAACTTGTTTAGGCTACTAAAACTTCCAACGTACACAGCCTCTCCTGCTCAATCTGCCAGAGCTCAACACCGAAATTGTGAACGTCCAGCGATTGCACCTACACTAAAGGTGCCAGCCCTGAATGCTCTTGCTGGTCCTCATCTCCCACTGGTAACCTCTAAAACGAACCACAAACACTTGGGCTCTGAACTTGTTTAGGCTACTAAAACTTCCAACGTACACAGCCTCTCCTGCTCGAGCTGGCCAAAGTTCAACACCGAAATTGCGAACGTCCAGCGATTGCTCCTACACTAAAGGTGCCAGCCCTGAAAGCTCTTGCTGGTCTCATCTCCCACTGGTAACCTCTAAAACGAACCACAAACACTTGGGCTCTGAACTTGTTTAGGCTACTAAAACTTCCAACGTACACATCCTCTCCTGCTCGAGCTGGCCAAAGCTCAACACCGAAATTGCGAACGTCCAGCGATTGCACCTACACTAAAGGTGCCAGCCCTGAAAGCTCTTGCTGGTCCTCATCTCCCACTGGTAACCTCGAAAACGAACCACAAACACTTGGGCTCTGAACTTGTTTAGGCTACTAAAACTTCCAACGTACACAGCCTCTCCTGCTCGAGCTGCCCAAAGTTCAACACCGAAATTGCGAACGTCCAGCGATTGCTCCTACACTAAAGGTGCCAGCCCTGAAAGCTCTTGCTGGTCCTCATCTCCCACTGGTAACCTCTAAAACGAACCACTAACACTTGGGCTCTGAACTTGTTTAGGCTACTAAAACTTCCAACGTACACAGCCTCTCCTGCTCAATCTGGCCAGACCTCAACACCGAAATTGTGAACGTCCAGCGATTGCTCCTACACTAAAGGTGCCTGCCCTGAATGCTGTTGCTGGTCCTCATCTCCCACTGGTAACCTCGAAACGAACCACTAACACTTGGGCTCTGAACTTGTTTAGGCTACTAAAACTTCCAACGTACACAGCCTCTCCTGCTCGAGCTGGCCAAAGCTCAACACCGAAATTGCGAACGTCCAGCGATTGCTCCTACAGTAAAGGTGCCAGCCCTGAAAGCTCTTGCTGGTCCTCATCTCCCACTGGTAACCTCGAAAACGAACCACAAACACTTGTAGGCTCTGAACTTGTTTAGGCTACTAAAACTTCCAACGTACACAGCCTCTACTGCTCGAGCTGGCCAAAGTTCAACACAGCAATTGCGAACGTCCAGAGATTGCTCCTACACTAAAGGTGCCTGCCCTGAATGCTGTTGCTGGTCCTCATCTCCCACTGGTAACCTCGAAAACGAACCACAAACACTTGGGCTCTGAACTTGTTTAGGCTACTAAAACTTCCAACGTACAGAGCCTCTCCTGCTCGAGCTGGCCAAAGCTCAACACCGACATTGCGAACGTCCAGCGATTGCTCCTACACTAAAGGTGCCAGCCCTGAAAGCTCTTGCTGGTCCTCATCTCCCACTGGTACCTCGAAAACGAACCACAAACACTTGTAGGCTCTGAACTTGTTTAGGCTACTAAAACTTCCAACGTACACAGCCTCTCCTGCTCAATCTGGCCAAAGTTCAACACCGAAATTGCGAACGTCCAGCGATTGCACCTACACTAAAGGTGCCAGCCCTGAAAGCTCTTGCTGGTCCTCATCTCCCACTGGTAACCTCGAAAACGAACCACAAACACTTGGGCTCTGACTTGTTTAGGCTACTAAAACTTCCAACGTACACAGCCTCTCCTGCTCGAGCTGGCCAAAGTTCAACACCGAAATTGCGAACGTCAGCGATTGCTCCTACACTAAAGGTGCCAGCCCTGAATGCTGTTGCTGGTCCTCATCTCCCACTGGTAACCTCGAAAACGAACCACTAACACTTGGCTCTGAACTTGTTTAGGCTACTAAAACTTCCAACGTACACAGCCTCTCCTGCTCGAACTGGCCAAAGCTCAACACCGAAATTGCGAACGTCCAGCGATTGCTCCTACACTAAAGGTGCCAGCCCTGAAAGCTGTTGCTCGTCCTCATCTCCCACTGGTAACCTCGAAAACGAACCACAAACACTTGTAGGCTCTGAACTTGTTTAGGCTACTAAATCTTCCAACGTACACAGCCTCTACTGCTCGAGCTGGCCAAAGATCAACACTGAAATTGCGAACGTCAGCGATTGCTCCTACACTAAAGGTGCCAGCCCTGAAAGTTCTTGCTGGTCCTCATCTCCCACTGGTAACCTCGAAAACGAACCACAAACACTTGGGCTCTGAACTTGTTTAGGCTACTAAAACTTCCAACGTACACAGCCTCTCCTGCTCAATCTGGCCAGAGCTCAACACCGAAATTGTGAACGTCCAACGATTGCTCCTACACTAAAGGTGCCTGCCCTGAATGCTCTTGCTCGTCCTCATCTCCCACTGGTAACCTCTAAAATGAACCACAAACACTTGGGCTCTGAACTTGTTTAGCCTACTAAAACTTCCAACGTACACAGCCTCTCCTGCTCGAGCTGCCCAAAGTTCAACACCGAAATTGCGAACGTCCAGCGATTGCACCTACACTAAAGGTGCCAGCCCTGAAAGCTCTTGCTGGTCCTCATCTCCCACTGGTAACCTCGAAAACGAACCACAAACACTTGGGCTCTGAACTTGTTTAGGCTACTAAAAATTCCAACGTACACAGCCTCTCCTGCTCGAGCTGGCCAAAGTTCAACACCGAAATTGCGAACGTCCAGCGATTGCTCCTACACTAAAGGTGCCAGCCCTGAAAGTTCTTGCTGGTCCTCATCTCCCACTGGTAACCTCGAAAACGAACCACAAACACTTGGGCTCTGAACTTGTTTAGGCTACTAAAACTTCCAACGTACACAGCCTCTCCTGCTCAATCTGGCCAGAGCTCAACACCGAAATTGTGAACGTCCAACGATTGCTCCTACACTAAAGGTGCCTGCCCTGAATGCTCTTGCTCGTCCTCATCTCCCACTGGTAACCTCGAAAACGAACCACAAACACTTGGCTCTGAACTTGTTTAGGCTACTAAAACTTCCAACGTACACAGCCTCTCCTGCTCGAGCTGCCCAAAGTTCAACACCGAAATTGCGAACGTCCAGCGATTGTACCTACACTAAAGGTGCCAGCCCTGAAAGCTCTTGCTGGTCCTCATCTCCACTGGTAACCTCGAAAACGAACCACAAACACTTGGGCTCTGAACTTGTTTAGGCTACTAAAAATTCCAACGTACACAGCCTCTCCTGCTCGAGCTGGCCAAAGTTCAACACCGAAATTGCGAACGTCCAGCGAATGCTCCTACACTAAAGGTGCCAGCCGTGAATGCTGTTGCTGGTCCTCATCTCCCACTGGTAACCTCGAAAACGAACCACAAACACTTGTAGGCTCTGAACTTGTTTAGGCTACTAAACTTCCAACGTACACAGCCTCTCCTGCTCAATCTGGCCAAAGTTCAACACCGAAATTGCGAACGTCCAGCGATTGCACCTACACTAAAGGTGCCAGCCCTGAAAGCTCTTGCTGGTCCTCATCTCCCACTGGTAACCCTCGAAAGGAACCACAAACACTTGGGCTCTGAACTTGTTTAGGCTACTAAAACTTCCAACGTACACAGCCTCTCCTGCTCAATCTGGCCAGAGCTCAACACCGAAATTGTGAACATCCAGCGATTGCTCCTACACTAAAGGTGCCTGCCCTGAATGCTCTTGCTGGTCCTCATCTCCCACTGGTAAACCTCGAAAACGAACCACAAACACTTGGGCTCTGAACTTGTTTAGGCTACTAAAACTTCCAAACGTACACAGCCTCTCCTGCTCGAGCTGGCCAAAGTTCAACACCGAAATTGCGAACGTCCAGCGATTGCTCCTACACTAAAGGTGCCAGCCCTGAAAGCTCTTGATGGTCCTCATCTCCCACTGGTAACCTCTAAAACGAACCACAAACACTTGGGCTCTGAACTTGTTTAGGCTACTAAAACTTCCAACGTACACAGCCTCTCCTGCTCGAGCTGGCCAAAGTTCAACACTGAAATTGCGAACGTCCAGCGATTGCTCCTACACTAAAGTGCCAGCCCTGAAAGCTCTTGCTGGTCCTCATCTCCCACTGGTAATCTCTAAAACGAACCACTAACACTTGGGCTCTGAACTGGTTTAGGCTACTAAAACTTCCAACGTACACAGCCTCTCCTGCTTGAGCTGGCCAAAGTTCAACACCGAAATTGCTAACGTCCAGCGATTGCTCCCTACACTAAAGTGCCAGCCCTGAATGCTGTTGCTCGTCCTCATCTCCCACTGGTAACCTCGAAACGAACCACTAACACTTGGGCTCTGAACTTGTTTAGGCTACTAAAACTTCCAACGTACACAGCCTCTCCTGCTCGAGCTGGCCAAAGCTCAACACCGAAATTGCGAACGTCCAGCGATTGCTCCTGCACTAAAGGTGCCCTGCCCTGAATGCTGTTGCTGGTCCTCATCTCCCACTGGTAACCTCGAAAACGAACCACTAACACTTGGGCTCTGAACTTGGTTTAGGCTACTAAAACTTCCAACGTACACAGCCTCTCCTGCTCGAGCTGGCCAAAGCTCAACACCGAAATTGCGAATGTCCAGCGATTGCTCCTACAGTAAAGGTGCCAGCCCTGAAAGCTGTTGCTGGTCCTCATCTCCCACTGGTAACCTCGAAAACGAACCACAAACACTTGTAGGCTCTGAACTTGTTTAGGCTACTAAAACTTCCAACGTACACAGCCTCTACTGCTCGAGCTGGCCAAAGATCAACACTGAAATTGCGAACGTCCAGCGATTGCTCCTACACTAAAGGTGCCAGCCCTGGAAGTTCTTGCTGGTCCTCATCTCCCACTGGTAACCTCGAAAACGAACCACAAACACTTGGCTCTGAACTTGTTTAGGCTACTAAAACTTCCAACGTACACAGCCTCTCCTGCTCGAGCTGCCCAAAGTTCAACACAGAAATTGCGAACGTCCAGAGATTGCTCCTACACTAAAGGTGCCTGCCCTGAATGCTGTTGCTGGTCCTCATCTCCCACTGGTAACCTCGAAAACGAACCACAAACACTTGGGCTCTGAACTTGTTTAGGCTACTAAAACTTCCAACGTACACAGCCTCTCCTGCTCGAGCTGCCCAAAGTTCAACACCAAAATTGCGAACGTCCAGAGATTGCTCCTACACTAAAGGTGCCAGCCCAGAATGCTCTTGCTGGTCCTCATCTCCCACTGTAACCTCTTAAACACTTGGGCTCTGAACTTGTTCAGGCTACTAAAACTTCCAACGTACACAGCCTCTCCTGCTCGAGCTGGCCAAAGTTCAACACCGAAATTGCGAACGTCCAGCGATTGCTCCTACACTAAAGGTGCCAGCCCTGAAAGCTCTTGCTGGTCCTCATCTCCACTGGTAACCTCTAAAACTAAACACAAACACTTGGGCTCTGAACTTGTTCAGGCTACTAAAACTTCCAACGTACACAGCCTCTCCTGCTCGAGCTGCCCAAAGTTCAACACCGAAATTGCGAACGTCCAGCGATTGCTCCTACACTAAAGGTGCCAGCCCTGAATGCTGTTGCTGGTCCTCATCTCCCACTGGTAACCTCGAAAACGAACCACAAACACTTGGGCTCTGAACTTGTTTAGGCTACTAAAACTTCCAACGTACACAGCCTCTCCTGCTCAATCTGGCCAGAGCTCAACACCGAAATTGCGAACATCCAGCGATTGCTCCTACACTAAAGGTGCCAGCCCTGAAAGCTCTTGCTGGTCCTCATCTCCCACTGGTAACCTCGAAAACAAACCACTAACACTTGGGCTCTGAACTTGTTTAGGCTACTAAAACTTCCAACGTGCACAGCCTCTCCTGCTCGAGCTGGCCAAAGATCAACACCGAAATTGTGAACGTCCAGCGATTGCTCCTACACTAAAGGTGCCAGCCCTGAATGCTGTTGCTGGTCCTCATCTCCCACTGGTAACCTCGAAAACGAACCACAAACACTTGGGCTCTGAACTTGTTTAGGCTACTAAAACTTCCAACGTACACAGCCTCTCCTGCTCGAGCTGGCCAGAGCTCAACACCGAAATTGTGAACGTCCAGCGATTGCTCCTACACTAAAGGTGCCAGCCCTGAAAGCTCTTGCTGGTCCTCATCTCCCACTGGTAACCTCTAAAACGAACCACAAACACTTGGGCTCTGAACTTGTTTAGGCTACTAAAACTTCCAACGTACACAGCCTCTCCTGCTCGAGCTGGCCAAAGTTCAACACCGAAATTGCGAACATCCAGCGATTGCTCCTACACTAAAGGTGCCAGCCCTGAAAGCTCTTGCTGGTCCTCATCTCCCACTGGTAACCTCGAAAACGAACCACAAACACTTGGGCTCTGAACTTGTTTAGGCTACTAAAATTTCCAACGTACACAGCCTCTCCTGCTCGAGCTGGCCAAAGTTCAACACCGAAATTGCGAACGTCCAGCGATTGCTCCTACACTAAAGGTGCCAGCCCTGAAAGCTCTTGATGGTCCTCATCTCCCACTGGTAACCTCGAAAACGAACCACAAACACTTGGGCTCTGAACTTGTTTAGGCTACTAAAACTTCCAACGTACACAGCCTCTCCTGCTCAATCTGGCCAGACCTCAACACCGAAATTGTGAACGTCCAGCGATTGCTCCTACACTAAAGGTGCCAGCCCTGAAAGCTCTTGCTGGTCCTCATCTCCCACTGGTAATCTCTAAAACGAACCACTAACACTTGGGCTCTGAACTTGTTTAGGCTACTAAAACTTCCAACGTACACAGCCTCTCCTGCTTGAGCTGGCCAAAGTTCAACACCGAAATTGCGAACGTCCAGCGATTGCTCCTGCACTAAAGGTGCCTTCCCTGAATGCTGTTGCTGGTCCTCATCTCCCACTGGTAACCTCGAAAACGAACCACTAACACTTGGGCTCTGAACTTGTTTAGGCTACTCAAACTTCCAACGTACACAGCCTCTCCTGCTCGAGCTGGCCAAAGCTCAACACCGAAATTGCGAACGTCCAGCGATTGCTCCTACAGTAAAGGTGCCAGCCCTGAAAGCTGTTGCTGGTCCTCATCTCCCACTGGTAACCCTCGAAAACGAACCACAAACACTTGTAGGCTCTGAACTTGTTTAGGCTACTAAAACTTCCAACGTACACAGCCTCTACTGCTCGAGCTGGCCAAAGATCAACACTGAAATTGCGAACGTCCAGCGATTGCTCCTACACTAAAGGTGCCAGCCCTGAAAGTTCTTGCTGGTCCTCATCTCCCACTGGTAACCTCGAAAACGAACCACAAACACTTGGGCTCTGAACTTGTTTAGGCTACTAAAACTTCCAACGTACACAGCCTCTCCTGCTCGAGCTGCCCAAAGTTCAACACCGAAATTGCGAACGTCCAGCGATTGCACCTACACTAAAGGTGCCAGCCCTGAAAGCTCTTGCTGGTCCTCATCTCCCACTGGTAACCTCGAAAACGAACCACAAACACTTGGGCTCTGAACTTGTTTAGGCTACTAAAACTTCCAACGTACACATCCTCTCCTGCTCAATCTGGCCAGAGCTCAACACCGAAATTGTGAACGTCCAGTGATTGCTCCTACACTAAAGGTGCCTGCCCTGAATGCTCTTGCTCGTCCTCATCTCCCACTGGTAACCTCGAAAACGAACCACAAACACTTGGGCTCTGAACTTGTTTAGGCTACTAAAACTTCCAACGTACACAGCCTCTCCTGCTCGAGCTGGCCAAAGTTCAAAACCGAAATTGCGAACGTCCAGCGATTGTTCCTACACTAAAGGTGCCAGCCCTGAAAGCTCTTGCTGGTCCTCATCTCCCACTGGTAACCTCTAAAACGAACCACAAACACTTGGGCTCTGAACTTGTTTAGGCTACTAAAACTTCCAACGTACACAGCCTCTCCTGCTCGAGCTGCCCAAAGTTCAACACCGAAATTGCGAACGTCCAGCGATTGCTCCTACACTAAAGGTGCCAGCCCTGAAAGCTCTTGCTGGTCCTCATCTCCCACTGGTAACCTCGAAACGAACCACAAACACTTGGGCTCTGAACTTGTTTAGGCTACTAAAACTTCCAACGTACACAGCCTATCCTGCTCGAGCTGGCCAAAGTTCAACACCGAAATTGCGAACGTCCAGCGATTGCTCCTACACTAAAGGTGCCAGCCCTGAAAGCTCTTGCTGGTCCTCATCTCCCACTGGTAACCTCTAAAACGAACCACAAACACTTGGGCTCTGAACTTGTTTAGGCTACTAAAACTTCCAACGTACACAGCCTCTCCTGCTTGAGCTGGCCATAGTTCAACACCGAAATTGCGAACGTCCAGCGATTGCTCCTACACTAAAGGTGCCAGCCCTGAATGCTGTTGCTCGTCCTCATCTCCCACTGGTAACCTCTAAAACGAACCACTAACACCTGGGCTCTGAACTTGTTTAGGCTATTAAAACTTCCAACGTACACAGCCTCTCCTGCTCGAGCTGGCCAAAGCTCAACACCGACATTGCGAACGTCCAGCGATTGCTCCTACACTAAAGGTGCCAGCCCTGAAAGCTCTTGCTGGTCCTCATCTCCCACTGGTAACCTCGAAAACGAACCACAAACACTTGTAGGCTCTGAACTTGTTTAGGCTACTAAAACTTCCAACGTACACAGCCTCTCCTGCTCAATCTGGCCAAAGTTCAACACCGAAATTGCGAACGTCCAGCGATTGCACCTACACTAAAGGTGCCAGCCCTGAAAGCTCTTGCTGGTCCTCATCTCCCACTGGTAACCTCGAAAACGAACCACAAGCACTTGGGCTCTGAACTTGTTTAGGCTACTAAAACTTCCAACGTACACAGCCTCTCCTGCTCGAGCTGCCCAAAGTTCAACACCGAAATTGCGAACGTCCAGCGATTGCTCCTACAGTAAAGGTGCCAGCCCTGAAAGATGTTGCTGGTCCTCATCTCCCACTGGTAACCTCGAAAACGAACCACAAACACTTGGGCTCTGAACTTGTTTAGGCTACTAAAACTTCCAACGTACACAGCCTCTCCTGCTCGAGCTGCCCAAAGTTCAACACCGAAATTGCGAACGTCCAGCGATTGCTCCTACACTAAAGGTGCCAGCCCAGAATGCTCTTGCTCGTCCTCATCTCCCACTGGTAACCTCGAAAACGAACCACAAACACTTGGGCTCTGAACTTGTTTAGGCTACTAAAACTTCCAACGTACACAGCCTCTCCTGCTTGAGCTGGCCAAAGTTCAACACCGAAATTGCGAACGTCCAGCGATTGCTCCTACACTAAAGGTGCCTGCCCTGAATGCTCTTGCTCGTCCTCATCTCCCACTGGTAACCTCTAAAACGAACCACAAACACTTGGGCTCTGAACTTGTTTAGGCTACTAAAACTTCCAAAGTACACAGCCTCTCCTGCTCGAGCTGGCCAAAGTTCAACACCGAAATTGTGAACGTCCAGCGATTGCTCCTACACTAAAGGTGCCAGCCCTGAAAGCTCTTGCTGGTCCTCATCTCCCACTGGTAACCTCGAAAACGAACCACAAACACTTGGGCTCTGAACTTGTTTAGGCTACTAAAACTTCCAACGTACACAGCCTCTCCTGCTCGAGCTGGCCAGAGCTCAACACCGAAATTGTGAACGTCCAGCGATTGCTCCTACACTAAAGGTGCCAGCCCTGAAAGCTCTTGCTGGTCCTCATCTCCCACTGGTAACCTCGAAAACGAACCACAAACACTTGGGCTCTGAACTTGTTTAGGCTACTAAAACTTCCAACGTACACAGCCTCTCCTGCTCGAGCTGCCCAAAGTTCAACACCGAAATTGCGAACGTCCAGCGATTGCTCCTACACTAAAGGTGCCAGCCCTGAAAGCTCTTGCTGGTCCTCATCTCCCACTGGTAACCTCTAAAACTAACCACAAACACTTGGGCTCTGAACTTGTTTAGGCTACTAAAACTTCCAACGTACACAGCCTCTCCTGCTCGAGCTGCCCAAAGTTCAACACCGAAATTGCGAACGTCCAGCGATTCCTCCTACACTAAAGGTGCCAGCCCTGAAAGCTCTTGATGGTCCTCATCTCCCACTGGTAACCTCGAAAACGAACCACAAACACTTGGGCTCTGAACTTGTTTAGGCTACTAAAACTTCCAACGTACACAGCCTCTCCTGCTCAATCTGGCCAGAGCTCAACACCGAAATTGCGAACGTCCAGCGATTGCTCCTACACTAAAGGTGCCAGCCCTGAAAGATGTTGCTGGTCCTCATCTCCCACTGGTAACCTCGAAAACGAACCACAAACACTTGGGCTCTGAACTTGTTTAGGCTACTAAAACTTCCAACGTACACAGCCTCTCCTGCTCGAGCTGGCCAAAGTTCAACACCGAAATTGCGAACGTCCAGCGATTGCTCCTACACTAAAGGTGCCAGCCCAGAATGCTCTTGCTCGTCCTCATCTCCCACTGGTAACCTCGAAAACGAACCACAAACACTTGGGCTCTGAACTTGTTTAGGCTACTAAAACTTCCAACGTACACAGCCTCTCCTGCTTGAGCTGGCCAAAGTTCAACACCGAAATTGCGAACGTCCAGCGATTGCTCCTACACTAAAGGTGCCTGCCCTGAATGCTCTTGCTCGTCCTCATCTCCCACTGGTAACCTCTAAAACTAACCACAAACACTTGGGCTCTGAACTTGTTTAGGCTACTAAAACTTCCAACGTACACAGCCTCTCCTGCTCAATCTGGCCAAAGTTCAACACCGAAATTGCGAACGTCCAGCGATTGCTCCTACACTAAAGGTGCCAGCCCTGAAAGCTCTTGCTGGTCCTCATCTCCCACTGGTAACCTCGAAAACGAACCACAAACACTTGGGCTCTGAACTTGTTTAGGCTACTAAAACTTCCAACGTACACAGCCTCTCCTGCTTGAGCTGGCCAAAGTTCAACACCGAAATTGCGAACGTCCAGCGATTGCTCCTGCACTAAAGGTGCCAGCCCTGAATGCTGTTGCTGGTCCTCATCTCCCACTGGTAACCTCTAAAACGAACCACTAACACTTGGGCTCTGAACTTGTTTAGGCTACTAAAACTTCCCAACGTACACAGCCTCTCCTGCTCGAGCTGCCAAAGCTCAACACCGAAATTGCGAACGTCCAGCGATTGCTCCTACAGTAAAGGTGCCAGCCCTGAAAGCTGTTGCTGGTCCTCATCTCCCACTGGTAACCTCGAAAACGAACCACAAACACTTGTAGGCTCTGAACTTGTTTAGGCTACTAAAACTTCCAACGTACACAGCCTCTACTGCTCGAGCTGGCCAAAGATCAACACTGAAATTGCGAACGTCCAGCGATTGCTCCTACACTAAAGGTGCCAGCCCTGAAAGCTGTTGCTGGTCCTCATCTCCCACTGGTAACCTCGAAAACGAACCACAAACACTTGGGCTCTGAACTTGTTTAGGCTACTAAAACTTCCAACGTACACAGCCTCTCCTGCTCGAGCTGGCCAAAGTTCAAAACCGAAATTGCGAACGTCAGCGATTGCACCTACACTAAAGGTGCCAGCCCTGAAAGCTCTTGCTGGTCCTCATCTCCCACTGGTAACCTCTAAAACAAACCACAAACACTTGGGCTCTGAACTTGTTTAGGCTACTAAAACTTCCAACGTACACAGCCTCTCCTGCTGCTTAATCTGGCCAGAGCTCAACACCGAAATTGTGAACGTCCAACGATTGGTCCTACACTAAAGGTGCCTGCCCTGAATGCTCTTGCTCGTCCTCATCTCCCACTGGTAACCTCGAAAACGAACCACAAACACTTGGGCTCTGAACTTGTTTAGGCTACTAAAACTTCCAACGTACACAGCCTCTCCTGCTCGAGCTGGCCAAAGTTCAAAACCGAAATTGCGAACGTCCAGCGATTGTTCCTACACTAAAGGTGCCAGCCCTGAAAGCTCTTGCTGGTCCTCATCTCCCACTGGTAACCTCGAAAACGAACCACTAACACTTGGGCTCTGAACTTGTTTAGGCTACTAAAACTTCCAACGTACACAGCCTCTCCTGCTCGAGCTGGCCAAAGCTCAACACCGAAATTGCGAACGTCCAGCGATTGCTCCTACACTAAAGGTGCCTGCCCAGAATGCTATTGCTCGTCCTCATCTCCCACTGGTAACCTCGAAAACGAACCACAAACACTTGTAGGCTCTGAACTTGTTTAGGCTACTAAAACTTCCAACGTACACAGCCTCTCCTGCTCAATCTGGCCAAAGTTCAACACCGAAATTGCGAACGTCCAGCGATTGCTCCTACACTAAAGGTGCCAGCCCTGAAAGCTCTTGCTGGTCCTCATCTCCCACTGGTAACCTCGAAAACGAACCACAAACACTTGGGCTCTGAACTTGTTTAGGCTGCTAAAACTTCCAACGTACACAGCCTCTCCTGCTCAATCTGGCCAGAGCTCAACACCGAAATTGTGAACATCCAGCGATTGCTCCTACACTAAAGGTGCCAGCCCTGAAAGCTCTTGCTGGTCCTCATCTCCCACTGGTAACCTCGAAAACGAACCACAAACACTTGGGCTCTGAACTTGTTTAGGCTACTAAAACTTCCAACGTACACAGCCTCTCCTGCTCGAGCTGGCCAAAGTTCAAAACCGAAATTGCGAACGTCCAGCGATTGCTCCTACACTAAAGGTGCCAGCCCTGAATGCTCTTGCTCGTCCTCATCTCCCACTGGTAACCTCGAAAACGAACCACTAACACTTGGGCTCTGAACTTGTTTAGGCTATTAAAACTTCCAACGTACACAGCCTCTCCTGCTCGAGCTGGCCAAAGCTCAACACCGACATTGCGAACGTCCAGCGATTGCTCCTACACTAAAGGTGCCAGCCCTGAAAGCTCTTGCTGGTCCTCATCTCCCACTGGTAACCTCGAAAACGAACCACAAACACTTGTAGGCTCTGAACATGTTTAGGCTACTAAAACTTCCAACGTACACAGCCTCTCCTGCTCGAGCTGGCCAAAGTTCAACACCGAAATTGCGAACGTCCAGCGATTGCTCCTACACTAAAGGTGCCAGCCCTGAAAGATGTTGCTGGTCCTCATCTCCCACTGGTAACCTCGAGAACGAACCACAAACACTTGGGCTCTGAACTTGTTTAGGCTACTAAAACTTCCAACGTACACAGCCTCTCCTGCTCGAGCTGCCCAAAGTTCAACACCGAAATTGCGAACGTCCAGCGATTGCTCCTACGCTAAAGGTGCCAGCCCTGAAAGATGTTGCTCGTCCTCATCTCCCACTGGTAACCTCGAAAACGAACCACAAACACTTGGGCTCTGAACTTGTTTAGGCTACTAAAACTTCCAACGTACACAGCCTCTCCTGCTTGAGCTGGCCAAAGTTCAACACCGAAATTGCGAACGTCCAGCGATTGCTCCTACACTAAAGGTGCCTGCCCTGAATGCTCTTGCTCGTCCTCATCTCCCACTGGTAACCTCTAAAACTAACCACAAACACTTGGGCTCTGAACTTGTTTAGGCTACTAAAACTTCCAACGTACACAGCCTCTCCTGCTCGAGCTGGCCAAAGTTCAACACCGAAATTGTGAACGTCCAGCGATAGCTCCTACACTAAAGGTGCCAGCCCTGAAAGCTCTTGCTGGTCCTCATCTCCCACTGGTAACCTCGAAAACGAACCACAAACACTTGGGCTCTGAACTTGTTTAGGCTGCTAAAACTTCCAACGTACACAGCCTCTCCTGCTTGAGCTGGCCAGAGCTCAACACCGAAATTGTGAACGTCCAGCGATTGCTCCTACACTAAAGGTGCCAGCCCTGAAAGCTCTTGCTGGTCCTCATCTCCCACTGGTAACCTCTAAAACGAACCACAAACACTTGGGCTCTGAACTTGTTTAGGCTACTAAAACTTCCAACGTACACAGCCTCTCCTGCTCGAGCTGGCCAAAGTTCAACACCGAAATTGCGAACGTCCAGCGATTGCTCCTACACTAAAGGTGCCAGCCCTGAAAGCTCTTGCTGGTCCTCATCTCCCACTGGTAACCTCTAAAACGAACCACAAACACTTGGGCTCTGAACTTGTTTAGGCTACTAAAACTTCCAACGTACACAGCCTCTCCTGCTCGAGCTGGCCAAAGTTCAACACCGAAATTGCGAACGTCCAGCGATTGCTCCTACACTAAAGGTGCCAGCCCTGAAAGCTCTTGATGGTCCTCATCTCCCACTGGTAACCTCGAAAACGAACCACAAACACTTGGGCTCTGAACTTGTTA